>NW_020955235.1:1528108-1646184 GCF_003031625.1 Empidonax traillii
AACATAATGAATGTGTGAGCAATTTATATTGTGTGTGGTACTTTTATAGACTTTTATAAACCTTCACATAGTTTTATAAGTACTATAAGTTATAGGTCCCAAGATGGCTACGGGTGTCTTTTTAAGAACAAAGAAAAATGAGTGGCAAGAAGAAGGTGGAGTTTGTTAAAGTAAACTATTGCCCTGTTATCTGTTAATGTCCAATTATAAAGGTATTTGTAATGGATGTTTACAGCTGGACAGTAGTCTGTATCCAATTGTATGTTTCTTGTCACGAGACCCGGAGTACGGATGCTATAAAACCTCTGAGCTATCCTAATAAAGCAGACATATTTGAGATCTCATAGGTCATGAATGTATGTCTCAGGTGCCTCTCCGTCAAAAACTAGCAATTAAAGAACTTGCTGAGTCAAGATCTTTAGATCCATGTTCTATTCTAGGCTTGCACGTTGCTATGCTCCTGAGCACAGGCTTGAAGCTGAACACTTACATATGTCTTTTTCTAAGACGGCCCTTAATTGACCGCCTGTTAAGTAATTTTAAAAAATAGTATTGAAAATTCAAAACTGTACTTGACAAAGGAAATGATATGTGCACACAAATACACATAAATATATAAAAACACACACTAACTTTACTTGATACAATCTGAGAAATTTAGTTTAATTCTAAAATGTAGAACTCATGCAATGCCTACAAAAAATCAAAGCAGAAACTTCTGCTACCCTTTTGGTTGATAATACAAGAGAGACACATGAGCTTATTTCAGCATCATTTACTGTGTTTAAAATGGCACTGTTTTCCTTTCATGCATCTAATAAGTTGTAATAGGCAAATGTTATTAAGATCAAGTTAGTAGCTTTATAATTGCAATACAAAGACAAAAGCCCATGACAATCCAGTTCCCTGAACCATAGCAAATTGCTCTTACACAGATGTTACCATATAAAATTATATGTTCAGGAAAACAAAATCAATTATGTCTCAGAAAAGATCTATGAAGAACTTAACAACTACCAGAAATACATTTTCAAGGAAGGCAAATAAGAACAGGTTTTGTTAACAGAAAGAATATTTGGGAATGTGTACCTAGGCAGATAAATAGAGGTCTCTGAAAACAGACTATAATATAGGTTAAACACTGAAGTTCTGCCTTAACAAGCTCACCTTTCAGAGCTGAAACACTATATGCATGCTACCACACTCACAACTGCACTCAAAGGAGCTACAGAGAAAATGTGCCTACTGGTCACACAAAATTCGATCTCCAAATGTCCAATACATTCTTCTCAACTCTATTTAGAAAGTTCACATAAAAGAACTCTCTTAAGGGCAGGACAACCAAACAGCCTGGCATAAAAGAAACTTTTCCATCAGGTGGATCATAAACAGTGTTTTTTCTCACTCCCTCCCCGTTCCCTCCAAAAATGTAGAACTCATTTGGAACACTTCACCTTCTTTTGACTGTTTACAATTCTGATGAGGCAGCTCTTCAGCTGGAGAAATAAATTAACACTGTGGGGTGTTAGGTCAAGAGGCTGGAATGGTCTATCTACATTCATTAAATGAAAGTCCAAGCTTCTATGAAGTTCTTTCAGCTTTTTCCCCAGCCATCACTGTTCTCCACAGAGATGCAGTTTCACATGTAGCCAGAGAGAAGGACCTTATGTCTTCTTCAAGATTTCAGAGTCCCATTTTCTCGCTGCCCCTTGTTTATAACACCTCCAGCCTCCTGGGGAATCAGGTGTGCTTTCTATTACACCTGTTAACCTTACACTCAAGAATCTCCCGCTGTTCAGTGTAGACTTCAGGAGGATTGCTGGCAGCTCAAACCCCAGTTTGCTGTTCCCCTCTGCAATCCCAGAAGCAGCAGGGGATTCTAGCTGCTGGTAACCAGCTAACATTCAAACAGCTATTTAAAAGGCAGTATTAGACTTAAAAAAGGTGAGACTGTTTCCGCTGGTGTCCTCTGAACACACTATAAAATGGTAGCGTTCAGAGGCTGTTTGTGTATTCGGTTTCACTGGCTGTTACTGCCAAGTGAGACACACACAGTGGCAGATTTGTTAAACCTCCTCATCACCCCCCCATCAATCTAAAACATTATTGAATTCATGAGACAATTCTATGGAATGGATGAAAATCATAAACAAGGCTCTACCTTATTCCCTCCCCCACCACCACAAGACTCATCCCCCCATGCTCCTTCCTGACTTGTGACACCTTCTGTTTTTCAACCTGGCAACCAGAATTTTTGTACTGTGTGTAAATAAATTCACGGTGTCTGAAAGAGAAATGAAGACAATAGGGAAAAAAATTACAAGATTCCAGGCTCAAAGGGATTAAGGACATTTCTTTGAAATTTTAGTTTATTCAACACTTTGAGTTTATAAGGGAGTTGATGCAGCTAGTTTATTTTTAATTTCATCGTTTTCCCATACCTTGCACCTTTATCTCACCTCTGCACCTGTGTCCCTCTAGGACACCATACCATCTCCATGTTTAACTGGAGATTTGCAAAAGGTGGCATTTTGAGAAGTTTATTATTACTTTGACACAGTTCAGTTTGTCCTCAGCAAAAATCTCCCTTGATAATGAGAAACCATGAAGTACTTTTTCTGTTCCCTTTCTGTTCATTATCTTTACTGAAGTGATTCAGCCATTCCTATAGGATCCCTTATCAAACTACTTCTAACAGTAACAGAAATACCTTCCCACACTAAAACTGTATTATGTAAACATATTTTAGACCATCCTCTTTACACAAGACAAAGTGATTTGCTCAAAGGAGGCATTATGCTTCTAGAAAGACTGTGATCAGCTTTTCTTCTAGTATCTAATTAAAATATTTATAGTTCAGATTAACTGTACTGCAATAACACATTCGTAATTCCCATTTCTTTCTATCTGATCTTCTAAAAACTACCTGCAATGACTTGGACTTTTTCCTAGGTCACCTGGCAGAGAGAAGTGAATTGATTTTTCTGTATTAACTTCCAATAAGCTAAGTTAAAAACTAAAATTAGCAGAACCACAACACTTAGAAGCTGAGCATGAGCCAATACACCCTGCTTCGCAGCTGAGTATTAGTCCAGCTAATCTCTGTGTTACAATGGGTAGAGCAGTTCTCATGGTGAAACTAAACACTTTCAATCAAGCTTGGGCATATTTACACTACACTACAAACTACTGTACAAACCTATGTGGCAGTTTCACATAGGTTATCTCCAAAATACATAATGGCTATTTACACGCACGCATAATGGCATTTACATGTAGAAAGCAGTACTGCAAGGTACTGCAAGCAGTATTGTCCTGTTTAAATCCCTTTCTCTGTTGCTACTTCATCTTATCACATGCCTCCTTTGCCCTCAGTTTCAAACAGCCATGAATTTCTTCTAGCTGTTATGTGGACATACAAACCTCTTTCTTCACAACCATTCTTCTCAGCAACCCCACTAACTTTTCACCCCTGGCCTTCTGCCTCTTCTTACAGTTGACACTGCTGTACCCTCCAAGCACTCACAGCTCCTCCTTTAAAGCTTTTCTAAAATAGGTTAATTGTTTGTTAAGTCGATGCCCTGTGTTCAGTTTGGTCTGCTTTTAAAAATCGATCAGCTTAAAAAAGCTCCACCAAAACACAGGCGAGATAAGCTGGCCCCAGCACACACTATGATTCAGCTGGCAAACTACAGCAAAACTGCAGAGCAAAGTGTTGTTTGGTGTTTGCCTTTCTTCTTTCATTCCTTCACATTTCACCAGATAAGAATATAAATCTGAGTCATTTGGGGTAAAAGGCACTGATTCTAATTCACTAAATCACAATGCTGCAGAATCTGACAATGATGTAACACTGATGCTTTTGTCATAAAGCATTTATTCCCAGCCTCATTCTGAAACATTGTCAACAGTCATCCTTTGACTCTGTCCATTTTCAAAACTGAGTTCAAAAATCAAACAAACACAAGGTAGTCAGCAGTATTTTTAAGACAAGATCTAACCAGGAATATCTCTAAGAGAAACTTTTATTACTGTTTATCTCTGTCCTAACATTGGGTACTAAATAAAAATTAAAGTCAGAACCTGTTCATAACTGAGGGTAAAGACATTTTTCTGAGACATTCTACAGAGGCCGCGTTTTCTGTTTATTTTGAAGGTGACTTAGCTATGTCTTTCTGTGACTTTTAAATACAATATTTATCAGGTTGTTTGTTACAAACAAGCCAAGACCAAAACAGTTCATTACAGTTACCTCTGCAATTCACAGTGGGACATTTTTACCTTAAAAAAGTCCTCTTCAGTCTCTTCTTGGTTGTTGAATACCGAGAAAATTCCTAAACAGTTTGCACAAAAAGCAGTCCAGACACCACTCAGGATGTATTCGATGGGTAATCCTATCAAATCTCTGTATCCATTCCAATGGCATTCCAGTGAAATTACCAGCAGCACTAGCATATTTTACCACTTCGGTGGAACAGAACTAACAGTAACAGAGACATTTTGTCTGGCCAAACTCTTTAGAACAGGTATATGGCAAATAGTCGAACGTAATTTTAGGAATAGCCATTTCAGTATCAAGCATTGTCGGCACTCGGTTTGTTATGTGTTATAACACTGCCCTCTTGTGACAAAACGCAGTTTTGCAAGCAGGCAGAAAGGCTTTTTCCAAACCAGCATGAAAGCAAGGCTTTATGAAGTTCTAAATACACGTGTTTGTCTTTACCAAAGCACTAAATCAGTAGATGCAATGGTTCCTGTTATCATAATATCAAATAATAGATAAAGTGAATATTTCTGTTTATATGAATTCTGAACTTGATCCTAATCAATATTACTAATAGTAAGTAAGTAAGTAATGGCTAGTCTTCGCGAACGAAGAACTGGGGAAGGTCTTTACACTTTCCAGCCTGCGCATTGGATTTTTTAGGTGAGACACAGTGTGCGGGGAACTGAGCCCACCCTTTAATCCTGAGGTTCATCTGCAGGGGCCAAGCGAGCTTGGACAGTGGCAGCGAGGTCCTCAGGACGTAGATGGATTGCCTTACAGGCTAACGAGCTCCATCTGCCCGGGAGTATTACTAATATCTTCTGTGAGAAATCATAGACATCTGTATGAGTAAGATAAAATGAGCAGCAAGATGTGTGGGAATTAATACCTCACTAGCTATACTAAATTCCCAATCCATTAGTGCATTTGGATATAATTTCTAGTGCAAGACATGTAACTACATGATTCTGGAGGAACAAAGGCCATTAAGGCATTCTTAGTAGGCACCAAATGTACCGCACTTCTTATGGGAGAAAGCTACTAAACACCAAAGGTGACTGCAGAATGAGTTAGGACGTGGTAGCTGTTACATAATGCATTAATTCCCAGCCTTGATGAAATTTAAGTTCTCCAGATAGACAGATAAAAACCTTGTAAAATTGGGACTCATACTTTTAAGAAAGAGACCTGATTTTCCCTATTTACATCAACACTGTGGGTATCATGATATAATCATAGGATAATTCAAGCTGCAAGAAAACTCACCTAATACAACCTCCTCTTCATCTTAAGAATTAGAAGATGTCATCATGTCTAAAGACACTTCAACCATACTGTACTTTGTATTTACAAGTTAGGCTCTCTCCTGAAAAGATCCTGTACTTTCATGTGAGGCTACAAACTTGTAAACTCAGGTAAACTTCTGTGTCTCTTCTGCTCTGCTGGAAATTTCTCATTAGCATGAGTGCCATTTATGGTATAATGGTAACAGCAGAGCAATTAGTCGTTGCTATGACTTTGCAAAGGAAGCTTTGGTTCCTGGGTGATATTATTGGAAAATGTGCTCCAGGGAAGGTTACAAGCACTCCTATATCCTAATCACTGGTCATCCATTCCCAGCTGAGAGCACATTGCTGGCAACCAAGTCTGTCAGGGCTGCCCTGACAGCAATACAACACTGTATTTCCTTCACCATCTGGGTTTGTAGTGAGCACAGCAGGCAGGCGGTGCTAGCAAGTACATCAAGCTAAATGACCAGCACCATGCCAGCAAAGAAGTGCAGACAAGACTGGAATGGGCATCCAGGAGCTACAGGCAAGAGAAGGAGCATGAGACCAAGAACGCAGGGACATGGACTAATAACCAAGCTGGAGCAAATCAGAGAAAATATTGGACATAAATAGTATTTAGGACTCCTCAAACACCTAACTTATCCAGACAGGAATGGTGAATGCATGTGCTGGTGTCCTTTCGGCAGTGAGGCTGTGTCCTATGGCAACTAGCCAATGGTAAGAATTTAGTTCATTGCTTCTGTGATAAGAAAACGTGAGGTTAAGAAATTATTGCAGAATGTAATTTCTAGAACTAGAACTACACGAACTGTAGTTCTGTAGTTTCATATTGGCAGGAAAAAAAAGATGTGAACCTGAACAAGCAGAAAGAAATATTTACATTTTATTCATTAAAAAACTGAAGTGTTCCATACTCCACCTAATAGAACAAATCAGCACTCCAAACAGATTCTTAATTTAACTCCCAGATTCAGAGTGTGCAGATGTATTCCTCTATGATTCAGTAAAGAGCATTGATCCTTAACAATAGTGCAGTGCCATCTTTTGGCAAACACCAGAAAATATTCCTGATTGCTTTAGACCTGCACAGAAAAGGGTCTCATAAGAGCCCAGTACTGTTCCAAATTGTGACTATACTAGTGACGGCCATGCCAAGAATTGCTCAAATTAGGCTAATTATACTCGCAATCAATTTCTACTTAGAACAGTGAAGAGATTACTAAAAATAATTATATGAAAGAAGTTCCTCCTCTATCATCATACTGCAAGAAGTAGAAAGACTCAGCACTCTCACACTGCCTTGACTTGCATTCTGACCTGATTTCCCTGGTGATGTGATGCTCAACAAAGGGGAAAAAATCCAATTTCTGCTATGGGCAAGAAACCTTCCTCAATCAGCCAAACTTTGCACAAAGAACACACCTGCTACACATGCAACATTCAGTCAAGGTGGGAAAAACAGATAGTTAGTGTTATACATCAGATCCTGGGTATCTATACCACTCCTATGAAGGTACAGTAAATCCCATGTCAGGTACAACTCCATGATGAGCCACATGATGGGACAATCACAGACCTCAAACACAGGAGCAGGGAATGGGACATGATGCCTTCCCAGAAGACTCAGCTCACAGCAAGAAGTGTTTGACTTGTCAGCATGACATTTGACAATATGGGTGGCAGACTCTCTCTCAGAGAAGTAGCTCATCCTTGTGTATTTTTATTCGCTCTAAATACTGTAAATCCAGGAGCACCAAGGTACTGAGAAACCACTTGGAATTTGGGAAGAATTCTACTTGTTCTTCTGTTTCTTAACACTGAATACGTATAACCTCCAGGCTTCTAGTCTAATGTGGCAGCAGTTCCAATACTCTGCTGTTAGATACCTTCCTGTTCTTGCAGTGGAGCCTGCACTATGCTGTTATCAGACTGCACTGTGAGTGGGTTTGGTTTGAACTTTCTGAACAAGAACTGAATTCAAATATTTCTAGGGAATGAATTAACAACTCTTAGATATTTAGCTTAATTTCAAATGACCCCTTTCCAGAGCATTACATTTCAGTTTTCTTGAAATCAATGGCATGATTTGCCTCCATAGTCAAAGGACAACTGAGACTAAAAGACACTCAGAGAAACATGCTTTTGATATGACAAAATACATGTACGATGTATGTTGTTATCTACCTCACTGTAAGTCATATTCTTTCTTTGTACTACTGACTGGATGGTTTCAATGAAAAATCTATTTTACCTGGTGGTTGCTTGTATCAGAAACCTTCACATCCAGTGATCCTGTCAGAACAGCATACCAGTTCGTCCCAATATCACCCTGACGGAATACTGGAAAGATGAAATCTTGTAAATAAGAGCTAACTCTTTTAGTTTAGCAACATTAACAAACATTTTCCCCACATATTACTACAACTCTGCAGTCACTGCTGGCATTATACAGTTTGCCATATCAGACTACTTATTTACTATTAGAATAATATTTCCATTGACATTGGAAAGCACATATTTAGTAAACTGGTCAATACACTGTGGAAACAATGAGAGCCTGTAGAACTGCTTCACTCTTCTCTCCAGTTTGCTTCCTTTTTAATGTTCTCTTAGTTAATAAACCAACAGAACAAAGAAAACCAAACAAAAAGGTTTTCTAAACAATGTCCCTTTGAAATTCATAATCTTCCAACGCAGACACAGCTACCACTGACTTCAGTAAGAGTTCTGGCAAAACAGTAACTGCAGGACTTTGATGTCCAGGCATTCCAACTGTGTGATTACAGAGCACTGAAATTCCTGTTACTGTAAGCAAACCCCAGTGCTGTGTGACAGATTTACCTAAGGTGTATCTGAGATTCTACTAATACCACAGATTTTCATCAGCTATTTCTCTGGTACAGATTCTCACCACAGGACCAGCACTTATTTCCATCTCAGCTTCACAGACCCAAGCACAGCTGTCCACATGCACCTGGCACATGGGCTGCCAGGGCAGGTACAAGCACCCTGCAGCAATATGCAGCTCTGCAGGTCTGGCTTGCTATCCAGATTGACTGGAAAGCACACACTGTTAGTGATATGCCTTGGTGATACACCTTTGCCCCTGACAGCACAAAGCACCTACAAAAGAGATCAATAACACATTTACATGGAAAGAATGAGGCTTAAGTTCAATGAGCAGCTTGTAATCTTCCAACAAAACAGTGGCAGTCCTACATCCAATGTGTGCCTTGTTACCATAGATTCAATACACACTGCATTTGCAGAGCAAGCAGCACTTTAGTCCTGCCTTACCCCATGATTATGACTGTAAACATTTCATGGCTGTTTCTCATCAATCTCATAAAGACAACTACAGCCTAACCCCAATTTTATCTACATAAAATAGATAAACATAGAAAGCTCTCTTACATGTGATTCCTTTTTCCAGATTTTCATAATATCCACAGAGACATATCTGCTGGAGAAGGTTTGGATGAAATTTCTCAAAAGCTTTCACTTCTTTCAGTCGTGTGAATATTATATCTACATCTTCACTAGAACGTTCCAAAGGTCTGCAAGAAAACAAAAGACAAAATTCTCAATATAAATATAAATATAAATCAATACAATATAAACCAATATGCATTTCACAGCTACATAATGAAACCCTTTTGACATCCTAACAACTGCCCTTTATCCACTTGAGCAGGATTCTTGTAATTTCAACACAGTCAATGTCCAGAAGCCCATTTAGCCCCAAAGTTCTGCTGTAACAGCCACTGTAAAAGTATATATGATGATACAGCCCTTATCCTAAAGATCTTACAATGATATATAGTTTTAGGTTTGTAAAGGAACATAAACAAACAGATGTTCAAACATACAAAAGGTCTGTGGAATCAGTGCCCAGAACAGAAGTTCTCTATCTGGCTAAATGAAAAGCTTTAGATAAAAACAGTAACTCCTATATTCAAGCTTCTCTTCTGCATTTTACTGAGTATAAACTGACTTGACTGTTCTGTTTTCTCCTCTCTCTTGAAAGCAAGAAAGACAACTTCCATAAGTACATCCTCTTTCACAAAGTTCCTGTCTCTTAGTGTTGGACAAGTTCAATATGCAAGCAAAAATCTTAACTCTTCCTTGGTAACAGTAAAACATCTTCATTCAAATGTTCAAAATATTTAAAATCTATGACAGCAACACCTGCAAAAAACACAAGATTTCAAGAAAAATTGTAGAACTCCCTCCAACATAGAAGCATGTGGACCAGTAGATGAGCAGGTTCAGAAAATTACTACATATTTATGAAACTAAAGTGAATTAGCTCTATAACATGTTTTAAGTGTGATAATCAAATGTTATGAATCAGCAGGTAAGCCAACCACTGGTGGACAGCATTAGAAAGAATCGTTCATAACAAACTAAATGCCTACCACCACACAGAGAGAAACATAGTATTTTCCTAGGAAATCATGCTGGATCAGATGCAGAAATCATTTATGAATAAAGCTGTACCACAAAGACAACTGTCAGTGATCATTTGACCTATCACTCACTCAAAAGTTGCTAATTTATTTTACTGACAAAAACGTCCTTTTAGCCCATGGATGAGCCTATAATGAACAGAAGTCAGGTAGCTACAATGAACAAAGACTAAGTTCACAAATACATCTTTATCACCTTATTGCTACACCCACAGTTGTAAGCACTCCTTCCAATAAAATTTTCTTTTAAGATTCCTCTTTGAAATCAAAGACTTAAGTAATCCAAAGCTTTGTCTCAGGGAAGAAATTCAGATCCTACTCACATTGAATCTCTGCCTCTCATCTTTCTTATTAAATTACATCTGGGAGGGATTAAATCTCTATCCTCATTTATACTCCAATTTACCCTTATTAACTACAGATGAGAATAATAATTCTCTAGTGTGTGCAGTTGCTTGTACATCACAGTGACATCCTCTTACCACTTCAAACCACAATCAACTACAACAGCTCTCTTTTGAAATATTTCAAGTAAGATTTTCACCCATTCCTTCTTTTTGACTGTGCACTAGCTGACAAGTACTAATAAGCATTAACTCTCTTGTCAAAATCCTTTTAAGAAGATTAGGAGGTGCAGCTTGCTAACAGATTTAAAATCCACTTATACAAGATCCCTACCCAAACTACACTAGCACTTGAATCACTAACTCCCTTAATTTATGAAATCTCAAAAATAACAGCAAAACTCAACAAGGGAAAAAAAAAAAAAGAGATCGTTCTCAGAATATCCCCCTTTCCTACAAAACCTGAGACTGCTTCATTCCTACAACTGCTCTCAGCTGACTCTATTCAAGTCTCTATTCAAGTCATCTGCATAGAATTGACTGCAGGATCCCAGTGTTTAATGGTTTTAATAGTTTGATGCAGTCAGATGGGGGAAAAGAAAACAGGGTTAGCAAACAGTATGCATCAGGTTAATCAGCACTGTTGTCTCAGTGCTCTTTTTGAAATGTGGGTGCAGAAACCTCTTCCACTTTTGACTCTATTGAACGGACAAGACTGGGGGAATTTAATTCATAGGCTGTGTAGCACTTTTTCCTGAGTTGCTCCAGGAACATGGTTTCCATTTAGTTCAGAAGAAGGTGAGAGCAGGGCTCACTTCCACTGCTGTGGCAAGGGGTGTTTTGTGCCAGGCACATGACTGCAGAAAAACCTTTCTTCTGATGGAACTGCTTTATGACCCCATTAAAGTGAGTTATTATGGAAGGACAAGCCTTCTCACAGGCAGCTGAGCCCTGCTTTTTAGTTTTAAACATCAGCACAGGAGTGGGAAACCAAACTCCATATCTATTTGGAAAGACAAATTGAACTTCAGTGTTCCTAGTGGTTTACTTTGGCAGGCAACTGAGTTACAGCCCTCCATGTTAGCAGCAGTTACTTCCACTTGGAGGATGTGAAACGGGCATTTGAAGAGGGGCACTCAGACATGCTCTAAAGTAAAAGAGGAACACAAACTATTAAGAAATATGCTTAGTAACAATCCCAAAATTGTTATATTCCTTGCAAAGCTTCCTAGTTCATTACTACTAAGCAAGCCATTTGTTCCAACAGCCTTTCTTCAAAGCATACTGGGTTTAATATCCCTGTGTGAAAATATATTTTCCACAAATATTTTTACTGGGAGGGCATATATTTTAATCCAGCACATTTAGTATTAAAGCTAGAATTTGGGACAGGCTTTCAGAGAATGATTTAACCATTAACTGATCTTAGAAAAGGTACACTGTCCTCCAGCTGTGTTTTGCAAAAACATCCAAACAAACAAAAATACAAAAAACCCACAAACAAACAAAAACACCAAACAAAAACAAAACACCAACCAGCAAGGAAACGGGCAAGAAATAATAACGGTACCCCAGAATAACAACTTATTCATGTCTCTCAAATGAGACACACACAGACAAACAGCTAGTTTAAGATTCAGCTGTTTGGTTGAGATCATGAGTTCTTGTTCATAAAAATGAAAACGTTTGGCAACAAAATACCTTTGGATTTTTTTCAGAGCTCCTGGGAAATGTCCTCAATGTTTAGGAGCATGGAATTAATTAACAATAGGTGTCCCAAGCTGATATGGCCCCTAGTCCTTACTAGCACATGAAATTTTGCCTGTGTAAAAACTTCAGACTGCAGTGTAACAATAGTAGCACCCAAACTCATTTCTATAAGTGCTTATAATCTATAACAAGTCTGGTTTCAAAAGCATAGTATTACTTTGTGAGAGAGTATGATAAAAATAAAGCACCATGGCATCAATTAACTGCTTTGCCACAAAACTCAAGCAAACTTTGATCACTTTCTACAAACCATCTTTTAACAAAATTATCATAATTATAACTTGTCAATACCATTAAATTAACATTAATTCATCTATTTATGATGCCAAATTTTGTTTTCTATTTCTGAAGTACAAGCTGCCTAGCCTGGAACAACATAAGGACAGGACAAAATAAATTTATTTTCTCATCACAGCTATCTTACTAAATTGCTCTAAACTTGGTTTTTGTAAAGCAGAGTTTGGAATAATATTTAAACAGCTAATATTACACTATAGTCCTTAGAACATTACCGATTCAATCTATTAATTAGAAAAGTACTGCTTATGGCAGATGGAGAATTATTCAAGCTTTATTTTCACTGTTGTCACACTTACAGAGGGCAGTGGTATTAATCCAGAAAGGAACCATTCCCCAAAACAGGGAGATGGGCTGCAAAAGTCAAGCCCAAGGCGAATCTCCCTACACCTCCCACATGGCTCCAAAAACCTCTGAAAGACTTTTCCAGATACCACATCAGAGCCCCTAAAGCCACTCCTTCGTAATCACCACTGCTGTTCAATCTCACTGAGCTTAGTCCTCCTTTCCTAAACTAGTGCTGGAGAGGATTTCTTTCCATTCTGTTCTGTCACACTGAAGATATGCTCTTCAATGTCCCGTCACTGCTGATGCTGCAGTTAGAACTTCATATCCATGAGCATGCAAAGTTAAAAAAATGCATTTCAGTGAGACTTCAGCTACCCCTGGATTTTTTGCTAAAGCTTCTATCTTCTCCTAAGTGTACTCCTGTTTCTGAAAGCTCAAGACCAATGCGCGGAATAGGACCACAGATTAATCTAAAAATGTGAACAACTCTTTTAAATTAATTGAAATTCTTCAGCTCTCAACAGTTTGGTAGACATATGAGCTAGAGTAGAAGCATTTTAAGGCAAGGCCACTCTTCTCCACTTACTCTCTCCAGTGAAGCACCCCTGCCCTAGGCTGCCCCACCCAATTTGAAATAAATTTTACCTCAAACTGTGCTGACATCCCATTTCACTGTAGCCAAAGAGAGGAGGGAACTTCCAGTGTTGCAAAGCAGAGCTATAAAATTATTAGGAGAGAGTAATTTATTTTCACTACCCTATTAGCCTTTCTGCTTTGTTTGACCCTTGAATGCTTTATCCAGCTTTTTATTGATACCACTAATTTATTTCTTCAGAGCATAATAAGTATTAGGTGGTAATACTGTTTTCACACAGGACGTCATCTATCTTCTGCTTCTTCAGTACAACATCACAGCCTACACATACAAGTGACAGCATCAATGCTAGTGACATCTAGTTAAATCTCTAGTCAATTATGCCAATAAGGCTTTTTCAAAGGAAATTTTGTCCCTCCTTATTTGGATGTGAAGATTTCGGGAACATATTTTATAGAGATAAAACAGCCTTCTTGGCACTGTCTGCCTGACTATCTGTAAAAGGTGTTTGTAAAAAAAAATCTGCCAGAAGAATTACCTTCAAAAGGATTTTAAGCTCAACATGACCTGGCAACATGTACTGACAGCCCAGAACGCCAACCATATCCTGGGCAGCATCAAAAGAAACGTGAGCAGCAGGTTGAGGGAGGTGATTCTCCCCCTCTACTCTGCTCTCATGAGACCCCACCTGGAGAGCTGTGTTCAGCTATGGAGCCCCCAACGTATTAAGACGTGAACCTGTGGAGTGAGTGCAGAGGCCACAAAGATGACAAAAGGGCTGGAGCACCTCTCCTATGAGGAAAGCCTGAGAGAGTTGGGTTTGTTAAGCCTGGCTCCAGAGAGACCTTAGAGCAGCCTTCCAGTGCCTAAAGGGGCCTACAAGAAAGATGGAGAAGGGCTTTGGACAAGGGCACGGAGTGACAGGACAAGGGGGAATGGTTTTAAACTACAACAGAGGAGGTTGAAATTAGATATTGGGAAGAAATTCTTCACTGTGAGGGTGGTGAGGCACTGGAACAGGCTGCCCAGAGAAGCTGTGGATGCCCCATCCCCAGCAGTGTTCAAGGCTAGGTTGGACAGGGCTTTGAACAACCTGGTCTAGTAAAGGGCATCCCTGTCTATGACAGGGCATTGGAACTGGATGATCTTTAAGGTCCCTTCCAACTCAAACCATTCTATGATCCTGTTTCATATTTTTAAGTGCAAACTACTCAAGCTCAAAGTTTAAATACAGACAGCATAATTGATACAACCCTTCACATACAAAATTAGGGCAAAGTATTTCTGCTCATATGTAGTATATGGAGCTTTATAAAAGAATCTATTTCATTTGTGTTATGTGTCTGAATGTTTATGCAGTATGTTAAGAAAGACTTCTTAACCTAGAAGAAAGGAAAAAGTTGGAGTTTTTGTTTTGCTTTTATCAAGTTAATTCAACTATAACCTATTATTTTCTCTGCTACCTTACGATATGTCCTTTTTTTTAGGCTCTTCCTCACAATGGGTTTGACACTTGAGAAAGAAAAAGCAGAATATATGTAGTTTTGCCTTCTTTGCCAAGATGCCTCTAGAATTTTAAAATGTTTATAACGTGTTCTATAACCTAAATTCTGCTCTAACTGAATGAAAGCACTGAATGTCCTTCCCTTGGTCTTTGTAACTTTTTAAAATGGCAATATTTGAATTCAGACAGCAATGAGCAGGCCACAGGGGATGAGCAGATGGATGTATTTCTTCCACTGGTGAGGCTGTTTGTAGAAAACAGCTAACACACTATAACAGACAAATAAAACAAGTTCATCTCTGGGTTAAAACCCAAACGTCTATGTGAAAATGCCAAGACAAACTCTATGAGCTGGAAAGTACCAGTAACCACTACCATGGACCATTCAGTGAATTTTAACAGTACTTTAAAGAATATTCAGCTGTGAAATGTGAGCAAGGAGAGAGCAACAAGGAATGTCATTTAAATCAGATCATTTCTCTGCGCTACTGTACTCACTCCTGTCCCTTCCTGACATGCAGAAAAGCAATGCAGTAGGTTGCAGAAGAATACTTGTATAAATATGACATTCTCTTCGAGAAAGCAGGACAATTCTGAAGCAACTCTCTCATCCAGGCAATGTTGTAAGGCTCTCTGACTTTTCATTTCTCCTTGAGAAAGGAAGGTTTAAGAAAGGGATTCCAGTGATCTATCAAAGCACTTTACTCATTCAGTAAGACACTTAAATGCTAGATATAAATGAAGTTACTTTTAATCTGAAGTAGCTTCCAGATAAGGGTTTACTTCAATGGCAATAGAGGGTAATTAACTCCCTTCAAGAGGCACTTTTCACTTGTTACAGTAGTATTACCAAATCTGTTTTCAACACTCACATTTCAGATCCTCTTTCCCTTGTCATGGGAAAAGTTTCATCACGAGGCTTTCAAACAATAATCAAATTACTATTCTTTTCTTTTGATTGTCATTCTATGACACTTTGGGATTCCAGTTCTCATTGTTCTCATTTCCTCTGACACACAGGAAATGAAATTTTATTTAAACATTGTTCCCTAGGATTCTTATACATAGAAATTATTCTGGAGTTGACTTTTTTTAAAAAGGTAACACAAGTAAAATTGCTGATGCTTACTTTTCAATACATTACTACTGTCACCTTCACCCAGAACATCCCTGTGATAATCTCTCAGGTTGTGCTATGTAAGGTACAAGAACTACTGCAGATAATCCTGTTCTACCAGTTAAATGCAGACTGACTGGCTACCAGCTGCAGTCAGACAGAATTTGTTATAGTTGAGTTCTGTCTTGTTCAGTGAGGACCAAAAGAAGGCAAATATAGGGGACTCTACCTCCTCATTATCATATTACTCAATTAGCTCAGTTTGATCAGTGCACTGAAAAACTGGAGGGATAAACAGAGCAATCAAGGGCACTTCATTTCTTTACATACCCTGATCTACAAATTATGCAACCTTCCAACCAGTCAATTTTTAGATCTGTTATACAGTGGAATGGCAAAAGATTTATTTATTAAGTGATTACATTCATGAAGATTTAGCTCAAGTTAAAAATATACTACCTGAACAACTTTCCTTTAGTAGAAAATAGGTATTTTTTTTACTTTCATATGCTTTTTTTAAAAGCTGGAATCCTTCAAGAGAAATAAAAATGCACAGAAATTTTCTTTCCTGTATGAAGCTTTTTACGTATCATGCATGACTGCAACCAAGATGTGACTAAACCTTGTTGAATAAAACCTTCAACTCTCATGAACATAAACTGGAGCTCAGGACAGTTAAAATTCCATTTGACAGAAGTAAATCTGGATGAAATTAAATTAACAAGCACTGTAGCTTTGTAATAAACATTAAAAGCACTTTAATATGAAGACAGACTCTGAGATACACTGAAATTTATAACTGAACAATATGCATAAGAGATGATACCCCTTGATTCAAACTGGCCACCACTATCCACCAATTCACCACAACAAATGCACCTTTACCCATTTAGGATCTGCATTATTAGAGCTAATGAATATTTAAAACTTACAGCAACTATGAAATAACTTGTACAGATTTACATATATTTGGACAACTGCTGAGTTCAAAGATGAAATGAAAAGTCAGCTCAGGAAACATTCATTGAGGATATTGATAAAGCAACAAGAATAGTAAGTGATCATGCCAAATACAGTGCAGAAAATACAGCATAAAGAAAGTATCACTAGAATTATAAGCTTGTTAAATGCAGCAAATTTTAAGATGCAGATAAAAACAGGTGTCACACTGGATAAGAAAAATACTTGCATTTGAAAAATATCTGCTGAACACCTGACTTTGAGGGCATGATTTCAATTAGCTGGTTTGTAGGTTTTTACTGCTTTGCTGGAACATGGAGTTTTGTTATGAAAGAAATTTAATCTGCTCAGAGTATAGGACTTTAGAGATCAAATTCTAACATGTCAGAAATAACTCAGGCAATGAGAGTTTAGTCATGTTTCCAGTATCACTTGATGAAAGAGAAAACCTACAGTTGCACAAGTAGCACACCAATCACCCACTTTGCAAGACTACCAATTAAATTTGAATATACCGTGTCCTAACAGGCATGTGCACATAGTGGCTTGCTCTAGTGGGCCAACACAACGTTTATGCACATCAATGCTACAGTAATCACTTCTTCTTCCTCTTAATACCTGCCCATAGCACAAGTGTATAACTTACTGCAAACAAATGGAAGCTGATACTGGAAATGTCTAAGCCTGAGAGTAGAGAATACAACAGCTTGAATTTGTTTAAAATTCAAAATCTTGCACTCACTGTGAGTTAATGTGAATTCATACATTCCATAAGATGCACAGACCTACAAGCTTGCAGCAAGCTATATGAACAATTATTTTGGTTTCTCTAAGGAAGTATGGAAAGGAAAAGAGCTCTTTCATTATTCATCAAAGACTGCACCTTTGCACTGGACTAGAAAACTAACTGCATGATGTGGAAAAATAAATTTGTTATTATTCATCACTCTCAGAAGATTGCACCTTCATATGAATGCTAGAAAGCACTTGGGCTATGTCTACATGGCTCTATCTCCAAGATTACATATCCACTGCAGTGCCTTGTGCTGATATATCCCCACACGGACTCGATCCAAGCATATACCAGCTTAGTCACATCCTACAGAGAGAAAATGCCAAAGCACACAGACCAACAGGAACTGCAGTGTATGTCCATGATTTTGTGCTAAGCCAAACTCCATGAAGATGGTGATAGTTCTACGGATTTGTCACAAATAAAAAGCAAGGGAGAAATTTATATAGAAGTCAGTGTATGTTTTACCAATCATCATAAAGCAACTCTAAAATACTCATAATATTGCCTGATTATAAATCTATGACCCATTACCTTTGACATAATTATAAGTTATAGAATATTTTCTGTACTTATTTTACAGAAATTCTTTCAGAATGCCACTTCTTCATTCCAGCTTACATACCATAGCCTACAGCCCTGTATACTCACCAGGGTTCCCCTTCTGACTACTCAGCAAATACAAGTAACTTGCATCTCCAATACATATTACAATAAACTAAAAAATTGAAACCTGATGCAAATATATTGGTGTTACATAGCTTTAGTCTGAAGTTATATTCAGATCTATGGGAGCTTGGCTTAAAGTACAGATTTGAGATACTATCCAGTATACATTATTTCAGTTTCGTTAGACATAAATTACACAAGTCTACAAGGATAACAAGGGTATAAAAGCTTAAGATGCACAACACGTCCTCAAAAAGCCCATTCCTATTTAAATAATTTATAAATCACTAGGTAAAGATCACGACACTCTTAGCACAACAGGCTAGATAAGTTACAAGCTTTGCTGTGTGATCTGCTCCTCCAGTCTGTGAAGGCACTTAGGGTTACATTTAATTCAGAGAAAAACACACGATGATCTATAGGCAGGTATGAAATCCTGGGATCTCTTCCTGTTGTGAATGCTGTACATCATTAAAAAGTTTGCATCTGAGTCCAATTAAAACAATTAACTGAATTCATAAATATGATCAGGTTTAGAGAAATAAGTTATGTAAAAAATACTTTGTCTACCATTCAGTCTGGTTAGATGGTTTTTGGTGTGAAAGAAACTGTGAATAGAGAAGACACTCTTCTTAAGCTAACAATACACACTCGCATAAATCAGCAACCTTTTTTTACTTATGTGCAGATCAGATATACAGAAAAACACTAAGATGGTAGGGATGCTTTTGCTCCCTAAGAAATCAGAGGTAAGGCAACTTTTTACACCAAATATAAAAGGACTGGTTTCCTTAACAGAAAAATTATTTACATCCAGGTGTAACCAGGATGTACAGCTGCTCACCATTGATCCTCTCTCTTTCCTGCAAAAATAAAATATTCTTGATAGAGAACAGTGTTCTGAACTTTTCTGTTCCTGCTCCTCCTTACCTTTGTGCTTGTAATTTAATCTATAAATATAGTCCCATGTATTTGATTTTTAATTTTTGATTTTTGATATTTCTGATCTTTGGGTTTTGTGGCTAGTAACGACACTTTGAAGCTGCATGCCTGAAGCACTGGTATTCCCAGCCCACAGCACCCTACACAACAACAACATTTTTCCTGAAATACTTTGGCAGTTCTTCATTTTTATAGTGCTCTTATTCTAGATCTTAGTAGTTCCAGTTCGACATATGACCTGGGGAACAATATGAATAACATATAAAAAATGCATTATTTCTGTAGATGATGTATTTTGCTATTTCCATTTAGAACTCCATTCTGTTTTTCAAATAATTATATTGTATAATCCATATTACAGGCCATTTTAATTGCCTTTGCTGATGCTCACCTAAAATTCTAAAGCATACTAGTTTTAGAACTGTCTTCCTGCTGAAAATATATTCATTAATGAAAACATACTGAAACTATATGTATTATTTAATAAAAACACATGGTATCCTATACAGAATTGACTCAATAAATGATCTTGTATTTACAGAACTCACACCTAGGGTAGAAAATGCTACATGATGTACACTGATACATTATCTATAGAAAATAAATACTCTGGAAATAGAAATGTGTAAATTAATCAAACAGGTTTTATCTAATAATATTTGCATTCCTATAGTACTTTTCCCATACGGCTTTAACTCTGTTTTTTAGATGGGAGAACAGAATAAAATGTGTTAAGTGTACTTCCTATGATCACAAAGCAGAGCATTGCAGAGACCAGGAGAAAAAACTACAATCACTCATGTTGTGGGTTTGTCCTACATACAGACTGCCTTCTGGGAAAGGATAAGGCATAAATCTTAAAAGCAGTTGGAACTGATTCTTTCCACTCAACAAATCAGTGCTACTAGTTTACTCCAAATATCAAAAAGTGAAGAAAAAGGTTTATCTTAATAGCGCTAATGAAATTCCCATTACAGAAATGGTCAGCGTAATAATTTCCATACAAAATAATGGCAGACAAGATTTATAAATTTAATGCCTCATACGTTTCCTAAACCCATCATCCACTTCCCAAGGCTATGCACTTCATCAGACATGAACGCCTGAATTTTAGTTTACAATTTAGACCTCATCATGTATTGCATTTACAAAAACAGAAATGACAGGATCACCTATCTAAACTGGGGCTCATCCTCTCCTTCTTCACATCCGGTCACTGTCAGCTCTGCCTCTATTTGGTTTCTATATGGCTAGATTACCACCAACAGTTCTGCTTGTACATTTAGAGTACTTTCATCATTTATACCCATTATTTAACCTCTAAGAGGTTAATCTTAAGTCACATGTTACAGAGATGGAATTAATAGCTATGGTAGGGTCTAGACCAAAAGTTTCGTTAAGTTGTTTCAGTTTGTTGCTTAGACTGTTAAGGAGCACCTAATTAGAGGTGGAGCCCTACAATACTAGGAGGTTACCAGGAAATGGAAGAAAATACGAGAACGGTAGAGGTAGGTTCCTTCTATGTGTACAAAAGCTTTTCTTCACAACAGAGCCCCAAATGGCACCACCTGTCAAAGGGTGGCTCGTGATGCTCAGTAAAGTACCATACACCACATAAGCTTTGTTTGAATCGCATGGTGTATTTATGGTCTAAATTTTTGTTAATGATTTTCCTAGACTACAGGAGACCCAGTGAGCACTCAGAAACCAAATGACTTCTGAAGTAATCCAGGAATTGGTGAAGGTAGGAATAGAGCAAAAGGGCGCTCAAACCACCCACCACCCAACTCGACGCTGCGACACTTTTGGCTGCAGGACCCAAGGGAAAGCACTCCAAAGAATTTTAAATTTTTAAAAAAAAAAAAAAAAAAAAAAGAAAGAAAGAATTTGCCAGTATTTTTAGCAGTGCGCGCACACCACCTCTGAGCACACGTCAGCCCATCTGTGGCTCTCACCCACGCGGTGCCGGGGGGACAGCCGCAGGCCACCGGCACGCCGCAGCCAAAAGAAGTGATACCGAGGCGAGAATCCGTCCTCTACCGGCCACCCTGCGAGGCGGCGGGGCGGGGGCTGCGAAGTGGCTGAGGAGAGGCGTGGGCGGTGTGCTGAGGGGAGGCGAGGCGGGGCCGGAGCGCCGAGGGGAGGGGAGGTGCGGGCGGCAGCGGCCGGGGCGCTGGGGCGGGGGAAGGACTGGGGCTAAATGCGGCGGGACTGCCGTGGCCGGCACGGTCCCCGCTCGACGGCCTTAGGCCCTTTCCGCGCCCCGAAGCTCCCCCTCCTCCACCACGTGCAGCATTTTCCCGGCGGGGAGCAGCAATCCCAGCGGGCACTGCCCGTCCTCTCCGCTGCCCGGAGCACTTCCAGCCCTCACCCCGCCCGGCCGCCCTAGCTTCCTCCGGGCGTTTTGCTTCCCACCTGCACTCTCCTTATGTAAGGCAGGATCTGATGGGCAGCGGGGAGGGGGTGTCAGGGCGCACACGCACTCACACACACACAGACAGACATAGACATATGCACACATACACGCAGCATCCCTCCGCGGCCGCTCCCGTGAGGATGCCGATACCTTTTATCCAGGCACGCGATCCACTCGCCGGAGGACGCGGAATGGGAGGTGTGAGCGGCGACCATGTTGGACAGGGCTCAGGTCGCCGCGCACCCGGCTGGCTGGCGGCTCCCCCTGCTCGCCCGCCGGTCGGTCGGTCCGTCCGTCCTCCCTCCCTCCCTCGCTCGCTCCCTCCCTCCGCGCACGGCGCGATGGGCTCGCCCAGGCCCCGCCGCAGCCGCGGTGCGAGTCCGCCCGCCGCCCTCCCGCCCGCGGCCGCGCTGCCACCGCAGCCGCCGAGCCTCCCCCGGCCCTGCGCCCCCGCAGCTGTCGGGGAGCGGCCCGGGGAGGGGGCGGAAAGAAGTCACTCCCCTCCTGAGAGGTGTTGTCGTCCCCCTTTGGCTTTCGCCAGCTCCCCAGTGCGCACACTTGAGCCCGGCTCACCGGTCCCTGCCCTTGCTTCACCAGAGATGTCCTTGACTGGGTTTGGAATGGGGAGGGGAAATACAAGCTTTTTAATTAAAATAGCTCAGGAGTATTTCAGCAGCACTCCAGATCCCTGTGTGTCTGTCCCCCCAGCAGTAAACACATGGTGAGCGAAAGGAAGGTGCAGTCCACATTCCAGGATTTTTCCTGAAGCCTTCCTCCAACCTTCTATCCATAGTCATTGCCCATGAAACTGTGTCCTAAGGCCTCTCGTTTAATGTAGGTGAAAAATGAGCTGGGCAGTGTAGCCTGTGAATAGGATTTACCACTTGGAAGGAACCCAACACAGAGCATGAGAAAGGTGAGTCTAGTGTACAATGAAAACTACCCACACCCTTCTTTTGTCATAGTGTGACCTGCAAAGTGCAGGGGTTTTAATGATTTAAGAACTGATGAACAGAGGAAGGAATGCAGAGCAGCAGGTCTCCTTGTTTTGCAAATTTCTAAATATTTCCAATGAAATATTTCAGGATCTAGATAATAACTTCCCAAGTAATCAGTGTATGACCATAAGCTTCTGCATACAGTCAACACAACTTGCCTTGAGTACCGTGGGAGAAGGGTAGGAGGCTGTATAAATATCAGCAGGACGTTAGAGGTTTCATGTGGATGACAGCAAAGTAAAACTCAAACTGCGCCTTCCTTCAGGCTCATAACTCCTCTCTGCTCTACAGAGGGGGGGACAAATGATTAATTCAGATGGTGAGCATCTGCCAGTGCCTTTCACAGTTCTCCATGAGCTATCTTCTCTGCTCTCTGTTGAAATTTCTTTGGCTGTACGAAGTGTAATTTTCTTACATACATGTGCTACTTCACATTTCACATCTGCCTTTTAATTGGCTGCATTGCTGCCACAGCTTCTTTAGCACTTTAGCAGAAATAAATGTTAACATTGGGATACTGAACAGTATGATGTAAAATCTAAGGAAATGTATCTAAAAATCACTTTTGTGCTAAATGGATACAGCTAAAAAATTGGCATAGCAGAGGAGAATGCCAAAAAAGGCAATTCTTTCATTTTGCTTCAAAAAAAAAAAATTAAAGTGCATGCCAGAGGAATAGAAGAGGCTGCCAGTCAGTGAGATCAAAGCAGCAGCTCTTCCTCTGCTATAGCCCATGGAGGAAAAAAAAAATGAGAATTTTTTGCATCTAAGCAGTCAATCTACTCGAGGAAAATCAATGCTATTCATTCGTCAATATGCAAGTGTTTGAGAGCCAATAGGAAAAGAGCTTAAAAGGTAAGAAACTCTAAAATTCTCAATCAAATTAACGATTTATAACCCAGTATGTACATTACAGATGAATCAATAAAGCTGACTAATTTTGTACCATTATAAAACATTCATCGCGTTATTCCACATAATCACAGCTTTCCTTCCAGAGCCATCACACAAAGCAGCCCTTACCGCCCGTTCTCCCCTCAGCCCAGTTTAGGCTGCAGCAGATGCACTTTCCACTTAACTGGCCGGAGAAGGATCCCAGAAGTACATCCTGGCTGAATGCCTTACCTTTCCTCACGGGCTGCTGGGCGGGCAGGAGCAGCAGGGCCCGCACCGGGCAGGGCCGGCCCCACAGGGCGCCCTCAGGCACCGCCCCGGCCGCCAGGGGGCGGGCGAGGCCGCGCCGGGGGCGCCGGCCCCGTCAGCGCCCTGGGAAGCGGGTGGAAGGCTGGGCGGGAATATTCCTGGGGAATGCTTTACCGGGATGGGGCCTGTGAAAAACCTGTGTCCGTGCTCATGGACCCACCCGTGACCGAGCAGCCTGCCTGCCCTGGGACAGCCCTCTGCAGTTACCAGTGCTTTTGACTCCAGGGAGTGCAAGGCCTGTCGGCACGAAGCGGGTGTGGCTCAGGTGCGTGGCTGTGGGCAGACACCGCTCAGAGAGGTACCTTTCTGTGGAGTAACGATTAAAAGAGAGTTTAACACTTCGTGGATTGTGTAGACAGGCCCAGAGTAGGAAACCCTGGTGGGAATTAGGAATCCTGGATACATCTATACTTCATTTAGAAGTGTCCCAGTTAGAAAGCAATTAGAGCAAGACAGCCAGAATTGTCTCTGTATTATGAGTAATCATGTGGCTATCTGATTAAGACAAGGGTGAAACTTCTCAGAGAAACTTCTCAGAGAAGCAGTGAATAAATAATTGATGGGTACAGATATCAGCCTTTGTCAACCAAAGGGTCTCCAAACTGCACAGAAATGTCAGGAGCTCCTGACTACTGAAGTCAGAAATCCTGGACCCCAGGTCAGTGCATGTTCTCTTGAGATAAAAGGTGCCAAATAAACATTATATATCTCGCATGACAAGTCAAATCAAATGCAGATTATCCTGTGACTCTTAAGAATTCAAACCATAACAAGCCTAGGTAACGTAATTTTAGAGTATTTGCCTTATGTTAATGGGGTCAAGTGCCCATTCACTTGGGGGAGCATATGCTAGAAGGAAAATGCTGAAACACACTTCATTAGTTTGTACCTCCTCTTGGTGCCTCACAGTGTCCGTTCTTCATTACTCTTGTAAGGTATACACTTGCATGACAAAAAGGTGACCCAAGAGGATATTTGAGACCCAGGAATTGTTAATGGCCAAAAATTCACTTGTGCTCAGTCTCACCTGTATCTACACATGTCTTCTATTACACCTTTTATGAAGTTTCACCTGAGAAAACATGCAGGACTGTGCGTCATTAAAACGACTGGTGGTTGGAAAATCCCTGTCTCAGAAACAAAACCTTTTTATCAGCATTTGTGAAACTCCACAGTGATGATTCTCATTCAATTTCTCCCAGCTGAACAGAAGGCTAATGGGAATTTTTAGAATCTGATTTGTGAGATTTGATTATGCAGCCAAAAAAATTAAAATGGCAGCTGCTTTCAAAGAAGACTGCTGCTGGGAAATGGATAATTTTCAGCAGAGGTATGTGAAAGATCAACTGGCCTTTTAACTTTCCCCAGTTTATGAAGGAGTGACAGAGCCATGCAGAAGCCCTTAAACCACAGAAAAACAGAAATCATCCAGACCTCAAGTTTTCTCATGCTTGTAAGACTAAGAGTTCAAATGTGTAGGGTCCAAATTGTTGTTTGCATTATGGGACATAAGGCAAATCATGTTGAATTCTTGAACCAAAAGACTAAATCATAGTTATTAGAGCTTGAAAAAAATTACTAAATATGTTTATTATGATTACACAGTAACAGGATACAAAGGAGGCCTGCTGTGGAAACCTCTTTATACCACTAATTATACCAAAAACTATAAGAGGTTTCAAGTAACTGCAATAATAATAATGTTAAAACAAAGGGCAGTAGGGATTGCCTTATTTTCTATGGCAGTTTTGGATGCTATATATGGTAGCCCATACTTAAGAAATTAGTTATGATATAGGGACACATTAGTGGTCACAGAATCTATAACCTACCAATTAGCATCATAAAGTGATTTTAATTTCAGAGCAAACTCACAAAAAAACTCCAGAAGCTCAGACCTCAGTTTTGGCCATTTATGTTCAAGAGAATACCTGGGGGAAACAGCTGGTTTCCAGCCACCAATGAACTCCTCTGATTCCTATGTCTGTGGAAGTGGTGCTCAGCCTCAGGACTCTTCTAGTCCAAGCTGACTGTACTGAATATAATTGATAGCACGAGGCATTTACTTCATCCTTTGTCCCTAAAATACAACTGGGACACAAGGATAAGATAAGGCCAGCTCCGCAAGCTTCAAAACATTTAAGATTTCCTTTCTCTAGAGAAACTCAATTTTGTCACTTCAGCTGATTTAAAGCGTGTTTTGTGTTGTCCTATGGAAGCCAATTTAAATAGTTTAAGTTCAGAATGAGCACATAAATTCTACCTCAAGCAATAGTTTAAATTCATGTATCACTCAGGAGTTTTGGAAGCAAGATCGAGACTGACAGAACTGTGATCCTTGTTTAAAATACAGCAGTGCCACATTCAGTGTGGTTAGAGTTGTAAGAACCAAAGTGTATTACCAGTTGTACACACACAGCACCTACGGACTTCAAAGGAGTAATCAGGATATAGTGGAATAAAGACGGAGAAACCTGCATGTGAGTTCTTTTGGGATTTGGCTGCTGGGGGAGCTGCAAAAGATGTGATGACATACAAACTTTAAACCAGTGCATGTATTAATAAAAGTGTCCTGTAAAGCCTACAAGCAACCGATTCTCCTTTCCAATGCTAATCGTTAAACCCAACGTACAATAATATAGCAAAGGGGGTTTTAGAACAAGTAGGGACTTCCTTTCCACATTGACTTCCTGTATCATTCCATGTTTTCTTTTTCTTTCTCCTATTCTCCTCACTAATTCAGGGCAACTCTCCAGTTCCCTTCCAAGCACCTTCTTCAGAAATTCCACTGCACCACAAGCCATTTCCCCCATAATTCAGGAAGCCCACCACACTTCTTATGATAGTTCTACCAGGATATTCTCACAAATAGGTCTCAGAGTTGCCAAGAACAAAACAGATACAAGTGAGATAGATATGGACAACCAAGCAAGAAACAGATATACTGGAAAGAAAACATACAATGTCTTATATAGAAGGCGTAGCATAAGCACAGGTGCAAGGCAGAGAAAATACAGCTGAGTTGATATTTATATGAATTGATAAAGTTTAGATTCTAGGCTCTTTAAAATTAGTTGGTAGTTTGCTCCTTTTTTCAGCAGGACAGAACTGTTTCCTAAATTCCTGAAAGTAAAAGAGTTAACTGGACTTATAGCATCTGTCCAATTTATAAAGGCCTTACAAGTTATGAAGGTTTTCTGAACAGTAAAGGATTGATTGTTCACTGTATATAGCGTTGTGTTCTGCGTCATTTTACCCATCCTTATATGACATTGTTCTTCCTAATGAAGTAAACCAAAAGCATTGTCCATATCACAGTAAGAGCCAACATGATAAGTATTAAGTCTATACTCCTTGAAATAAAATACTCTCAAATTCATAGCATGAAATGCCATGAGTCCATGTTACATTTCTCATTAGGAAACCACGAGGCAGAGCAATCCCCTTTGTATTATTACTTGGCAAAGGTTTAGCAGCATGCTGCACAGAAGTGCTATAAACATTTTTCTGTTTGAAGACTGATATCAAAGCCTTTCTGTGGAGTCACATTTTGAACAGATGGTCATTTGATTTGCACACCTGAAATCTGGGCCCATATCCTGAGATTAATTCAGAAAAGACTCAGAGAAACCACACAGAAATAGGCTTCAAATTGTTAACGTTAACAACATTACAGGTGTGCATAGGTTTCATATTTTCTGTTTAACTACTTTCTTTTGAATAGGGGCTTTCTCTGTTGGATTTTTGTCAAATTCTTCAAGTCTTACAAAACTGGATGAGCAGGGGAAGGTATAAATGGAGCTATTCTGTTTAATATACTTCCTCAGTTATGTTAAGGCCTAGATAGCTGGGCTGGCAATGGAAGGCAGAATGTCAGAATCTTATTTCACAGGAAAAAGAAAGTCTATTGAAATAAATAAACACTAAGGTCTACCTTAGTCACGAGAATATTGTAAAGATAACTCGCTGATGAAGTATAGTTCTGTGAAGATGCAATGCTTTACATAAATGTTATTTTAATTTATTGGTGTTTAGTTCTGTGGATACATCAGCATACTGTGTTAAAACAGAACTTTGTATGCACAACCCAGGACAACATAAGTAATTTCAAAATTATAAATATCAGGAAAATACTTTGCAGTTGCCAAAGATATGAAGCAGTCTGGGACTCATACTGTTCTATGTCGCTTTTCAGTACAGTGTTCAAGAGGAAGTAGAGTTAGACCCACACAACCTGCTCCTTACTCTCTGAGTACAGGGCAGACACATCAGTGCTTCTTAACAGACCCAAATCAAACTTATCAGCTGGGGCTGAATCAGAGACTTGGTGAAGAGGGTCGTTTTTTTATGTCCAGTCACAGGAACAGGGTTCATGGAGTGCTGGGCTGACTCTCCTCATTACCCACAAGGGCCTGACAAGGTATGTTATCTCAGCTCTTCACTGCCTGAAAGCAGCTGTGCTGTCTCTGGGCCAAATGTGTTCATTTATAACACAAGGCATGGACAGGGAAACACCAGTGTACCTTGTGAATAAGTACACTGCACTGTCAGCCCAAATGTCTCACTTTCTCTTGAACACACTTATCTTACCCTGGTTAATAGAATTAATTATTGGATTGTAATTATTTACTCATTCTTTCACCCAAGGTACAAAAGCAAATGAAAGTTCTTATTGTCTATATGTGTAATTCCTTATTCCTTCCTTGCCAGCTTTGCTTTATTTCAACAATCACAGATTTTCATGAAAGGCTGAAAGAAAAGGTGGTTTTGCTTAGCTGCAGAGCCAGATGAACATATTTTAACTGTTGAGGCCAAGTTACATCTTCACAACTTGGTGTCAGCTCTCTCTGCTAGATACAGATGGATATACTTCTGGGCAGGAAGAGCACTAGTTCATGACCTGCCCCTAAGTCTGCTACAGCTGCTATTGAAACAATTGGGCTATCATAAATTGTTATTATAAATATCTAGTTTTCATCATTTTAGTGTGTGGAGTCTGAGGGGAAGCATGCAAATTCTTAGGAGCAAGATACTCCATTAAATAACCTCTGTGGCTTCTGTGTCCTTGTAGATAATACTCTAGCAAGAAAATTTGTAATGGGTAGAAGGCGGTCCTCCTTACATCCCTTATTTTCATAATATTGATCTTTTCAGAATAAATTCAAGTAGATTTTATTTTTAACATTGCTTGATCACTATAGGAAATCTGTATTTCCTGAAGTCTGTTCCCCATTTCTCCTAGCAATCATTTCCAGGAATTGAATATATCTATTTATAACTTTTTTGTCAGTTATGTATTTGTATTAATGCATAGAGACTTAAAAACAAAGCTCTGATGCAGTGTCAGGATTCTTCTATTTATCTCTGTATGTGTATTATTCACAAGATATGGGGCATAAAATCTGTTGACTGCACTCGCCCTGAGCTCCTTTGTGATAATTCATGAAACAATCTCTCAGTAGTAGACACTTGTATTTATGTCAGTACCACACCTCTCCTTAGAGTTTGAGGTTTTCAAGGGGAAAAGGGACGTGGTACTTACATTCCAGGCAAATAAAATCCCCGTTGTGTAGGTCAAAGGTGATTTCAATAGCTTTCCCTCTCTAGTTCCTAATGCATGAAGTGAGCAACCTCAGCTGTCACATGGATTATTTGTTTATAAAACTGAGATCTGTAAAATATTATCCATATCATAAACTAAGCACTCCTAAAAAGCTTTGTGAATGAGTCCTACATAAATGCAACATGTAAGACTTGATATGAAATAAGACATATGGACTTGATATGAAATAATGACTTGTGATCTTGCTCTTTTAATTATTTTCTGCAAATTCTTTCAGTTAAGGAGACACACTATTATGAGTGCAATTCAGATAAAATCCGCAAATGATTCCAGTGCAAGTAATAACTTCATAAATACATTCAGTGAGAGTCAAGGACATTCATTAGGTCTGAGACTATCCTTTTTCTATATGTGTTCTTCACTACTCTGAAGGCAGGATTGTGATTGGCATCACAGAAGTACTGTAATGAACACATTCAGAGCTTTATATTTACTTGTACAATGCAAGATGTTCTGCTCTAGGTGAAGATCACATGTGACACGCGTTTGCACATGACAACACATTTATATAGTAATACATTGTGCAGCTTCATATACATTCAATGCAGCTATTCTGTTCATCACAATACAGTAAACAAGTCAATTCTTTCTGCAAGGTGTGATTCGTAGGATTACAGATTTAATTTTTCTAAGAGCCTGCTGGGGGCACCAACACACACCCATAAAAATCAAATAATGAAATTAGGCAAATGAAAAAAGAAAGACAAACATAATTTATTTACATTGTATAAATTACACAGTACACCTCAGGTTATATGTAATGTTTATAGTCTTCTTTTCACAGCTTTGAAAATACACCTTACAATAAATTTGTTTGCTGGCTTCTACTCACAAATAATTCACACCAAGAGTGACTTTGATACAGCCTGGGCAACTCTGGTAATGTATTCTGGCTGAGAAAATTTGGTGAACCAATTGGTAAGTGGGGACAGAAACTGCCGTGGCTGTGGGCTGCATCTTGGCTGCTACAGACGGGTTGCATTTATTGGTTTTCAACTGGACTACTGAGTTATGTAACAGGAAACCCAGCTACAGCAGCCAAGTAGTGAAATAGCGATCGTGAGGTGCTACCTTGTGTGTGTAAAAACAACAGGAGGAGACCTGTATGGATTAAAAATATGTTAATGACACCACAGTAGCATAAAACCAATAATTATCTAGTTCAAAGCATGGTTTGTTTTTTTTCACGTGTAAGCTGTATTTGTTTTAGAGAACATTTACACAAACCTGAAAGCTTTAAGCAGAGGCTGTACAACGTACACCAAAGTTTTACAGAGGTGTTCTCTCATTTTCCTGCTGGAAAAAAGACTTTGTGTTTCAGATTCTCCCTTGTCCCCTGAAAGTAATAACATCTATGCCTAACAGCAGTTTTAAATTATCTTGAAGTGTCCATTTTTCTAATACTTCTTACATAGTGGAAAGATGGAAAGGATGTATAATCAAAAATTAAGAAAAAAAGCAAATGAGAGACTGGCATAAAGAGAACATAAGAGGCAAACATCAGACTGGAAAGACAAGAGATTGCTGGATCAGAAGTGCATTGACTCCAAATTTGTACAGGATCTGAATTTCTCAAAGACCATAGAGAAGAATCTCTTATAGAAAATTCAATGCAGATAAAAAAATTAAATTAAGTTACCACCAGGAAAGTAACAGGAGACAAAGACCTCTTAGACTCTTAAACAGTAGAGGCTGGGCTTCTACGAGCAGCCAAGAAATGCAGTGAGGAAGTACCTCCTCGTTAATGTAAGGCTCTGATATTTGGAAGCATTCCTGAAAAGGGAAAGAGAAGTGACAAAGTATTGCGCAATTGCTGACAGCTTTCATTATCCTCCCATAGCTACAACTTGCTTCTGACAAGACAGGGAATATTCCATATTAACATTTTTTGACATTTTGACTTTTGTGTTCTATTTCTATTTGATGTAACCTGTTCCATTATTCAATTGCTTTTACAGTTGGTTGTTTTTTTGTTTTTTTTTTAACATTTAAGTGAAATTTCCTACACTTCAGTTTGTACCTGTTGTCTCTTGTTCTGTTTCTGGACATCTCTGAGAGGAGTCTGGCTTCAGCCTCTATCCTGATGAGTCATATGAAAAGAGGGAATAACAGTGATACCTCTGTATTTCCCAGTAATGTTGTGAAAGTTCTTAATATTTGAAGAGCACCTTGATTCTATGATGATGAGGGCAGAGAAAAGCTCATAAAGATATCATTAACCTTGTGTTCACAATAGGTTCTGAACAGACTCATTAAATTAAATAAAATGCATGAGCAACACAGAGAAAAAAGGTTCATTGGAGAAACATAGTCCATTTGCTCACTGCACTGGAGAAGCATCCTCATGAAAAAAAAAAAAAAAGGAATCTGATCATAAATAACAGGTTTGCTATGGATAATTTTAATCAGTCATTTCCTAGATTTTGAGTGCTTGACTTTACAATTTTAATACTGTTTTTAAAATATCACTTATGACCAGCAGTAGTGGCCAGCTTTTCCTACTGCATGTGACAATTTCCTCTAGCTAAGAGCAAAAATTAACCTACTGGATGCCTCAAGAGGGCTGGGTCGGGAGAGACTTTCTGAGGACAGTTCACACCAGGATTCCCTGTGATTCTTTTACTTTGCTGCTGGACAGGGATGTCAGTACAGCTGGACTAGATGTCAATACAGCCCAGCAATGTTGCCCTCTGAAGACCTTCCTGGCATGCTTTCAGCCCTCACTGGATATTCAGAATATCCAACTGCCCTCATGTTGTCGTAGTCCCCAGGGATCGTTATGTGACAGCCCCAGCATAAGAACTAAAACTGGTCAGTCTTTGAGCCCTGTGCTCACCAAAAAATGGTGTCACCTCTGCATATGTTTTAGAAGCACATGTGCCCATTCTTCTCCTTTATCTCCTTAGCAGATGTCTCAAGAGAAGAGTTCATAGAAGTACCTGATTGTTCTCATTAGTAATTTAGAGCCTCAAATAATAGTAGTTTGTTACCCCACCTTTGCCAAAACCATTTCTAAAGGGAGTAATTATGAGGTTTGGGAAGTCTGGTAATGTTTATGCCTCTTACACAACCTAATACATTTTCTGGGGTGAAATCAATGTGGATTGGGGATACAGATACTTCATGTCTTTCCAATGCAGCATGGTTTCAAGAAAACTGGAAAAAACAAAACAAAACAAAACAAAACAAAACAAAACAAAAAAAAAACCACAAAGCACAGGTTCACTGCTAATTTTTATATTTTTCAGGCTTACTTACATAAAAAATTTTGGGGGTTCAGCTGAGGTTTTTGAGTTTTAAGTGATGGACATTGTATAAGCACACATTGCCTCTGACTAACCCATCTCATTTCACCTTGACAAAGGGACTGATTTATTCTAGGCTTTCTCCTCTCTGGAAGAGATGAGATTACAGGATACTTCTATTGAGAAGATAGTACAAAAATTCACAAAAAATGCTTCAGTTAATATTTACTGGCAGATAAATGAGGGAAATAGGCAAATCATAAAACTTTAAGGCATTTTTAGTTTTTCTTTCAATAAGCCAAGAAATATTATGCCATGTTATTATAACCTTGTAAGACATTTAAATATTTGAAACTAACACAGTTCTGGGAAAGAAGACGATGAGGATAGCATGCCGCTGTCCAATTACAGCAATATATGTCTTGAAGTAAAAATATTTAAACAGATGCTATAAAAGACTCCATTTCCATTGTACAACATAAGCACATCTGCTGTACTTTAAATACTTCTTATCCATGCCAAAGAAATGCTGTGAAGAGAAAAAGAATTTTTATGTGCTTTTCCTTTGAGTTTACCCTATGTGAATACAGAAAGAGTCTTTTCAGTTGGAAAAAAAGGCAGTGATTGTGATCACTTGATACTTTGCACTTGCCCTATGTCTTCCATTTGTGAGTAGTATGAAATTCACGTCCTGGCTCTTGCTTTCTGGCCTGATCTTTTAAAAACCTTGAATATTGCTAAAATAGTATTGGGCAGGAAGGAAAGGAGGGACAGCATTGTGCAAGACCAACTAATATAAAAATGCTGCAGTACTACACTCACTTCCTTCCAAAACATTTTCAGGCATTAGCTTATTGGTATTGCTCTTTACAAAGAAAATATTTGATGTCACAGTATTATCACCAGTGATGAAGTGCACCTATGCTTCTGTTAGGATACAGCCTTGTTTTGGGGACGTGCTTGAGTTTTGGTATTAAGGCCTCGAGTACATATAAATCCCAGACTTAGGCAGTAGTGGAGTGGTGGCTTTAGAGCAGTAACTTTAATTACTTATAAGGTAAGGCTCTTATGTTTGCTCACTGGTGAGTCTGGAAGACTTAATACAGTTATATTTAGCAGCGATATTTGGTGAGAAGCGTCCACCACTAGTGACTGTACTTTACTAATGCAGTGGTCTCAGTGTTACAGAGCATTGCAACAGGCAGCCAGCCTTCCTTTGGTGAGATACTTGTGTTACCAAACCTGTTACATATTCCCACATAACACAGGTACCCAGTCTCTTATTTTGACCATATGAGCTTATCCATAAGGTATTATTTAAAGCTAACAGATGGATGGGGCATGGGAAGAAGAAAATCTTGAAAGTTTCTGTTTTATACAGATTCTTCTGGTTAACAGGTGTGCAGCAGCAGTCGGACAGGGGATCCACACCAAGCTAGTGGTACCTCTTCCATATGGTGCCAAGAGCCCAAGAAAAAGCTCTCAGGGACACAGAATTTTTGCCATTAACTTGAGTGAGATTGGAGTAGGAGTGGAATATAAATGTCACACCCATGGAAGGTATGCAGAAGTGGCCCTGTAGATCCTGTAAACCCTAAACTTATGACACAGAGACAACATCACTCATCACTACCCTGCATGGGGTTTTGGAGAAAGTGGAATCAAATTTTCAGTCCATCACCCTAAGGCTGCTGGGTACAAGAAACACAAACACATTCACTTTGTAGGTACAAAAATTGCCAGCATTTTGGTACTATTAACAAGCACTCCAAGAATACTAATGTGCTTGGTATAAATCATACTGTTGCATGATGCTTTTGCACTTGCAACTGCTAAAACAGGAAATCAGATTAACTAATATTATGCTCTAATGTACTCTTCATTTCAAATTATTTCAAAAGCACTGTGTATGAAAATTATGCTCATATTCTGGCATGAGAATGTTTTATGCCATAGCAGACACCTCAAATATAAGACACTATACCAGAGGGATTTAAAAGTAATGGTTTTGTGCTTCAGTTGTCTGCATTTGTAGTGCAAGAAGCTTATGAGATTTGTATCTCTTCTGATAATACTTTCCTTCTGCTTTCTTTAAATTGTTACTGTGCCTTCATTTAGAACTATTGCCTTTTCATCTTGGCATTTTTGTTTTTCTAATTTTAGTTTTAACCAAAACCACTGATCTCCTCATGGTGCACAAAGTAGGATTTGTATGCAATCTTAACAACAGCTTTTTAGATTTCTCATAAATTAAATAAAATAGGAACTGTGTGTGAATTATTTCTGAAGTGTAACCAAGTGACCTTATCAGCAATGTGACCCTTGTTGGAAAGATCATTATTAATATTCTCTTTTTTTTTGCTGTTTAATATTCCACTGCAAGAAACAGAACTGTTCTCCCTGTTTCTGTCACTGAAAAGTGAATACCTGCTACCTTCTCCAACATGGCCATAAAAATAGTTTGCAAAGTGAATTGCATTCATCAGTGTGCATGATCCATGCTTTAATTCTTCTCTCAATGAATATAATTAAATTTAACTTTCCAGACAGTAGACAGAGGAATAAATGCTTTTTTAAGTGAACTCCACAGCTATGTATCAAACCAGAAATTAAAAGACCATCTACTGAGAGATGTGTAGAAAAGCTTATGTTGAAAATTCCAGAAATCTTCTTCAAAACAAAGTATCTAAAAATAACTTAATTCATTTATGGAACTGGGCTTGTTCAGTTTCTGATAAAATAGAAATTCTTCTTGGACTGGCTTAGTTAGACAAACTAAGTCAGACTTTGAAAACAGTTTATAATCTACTTTTTTTTGTCAGTGATTGTAAGCATTGTAGAAATTGGAGTCCTTTTATTTCATAAATAAATAATTTCTCACTGTAAAAAAAGAGTGATCTCTAACAATATCTAAAGGCACCCGTCCTGTAAAGATGGTACTCAATGATTAGAGTTTCTCTGGTTAGTAGAATCAAATAAGCCAAAGATATGCACAAAATTGACAACTATCAGACTAAGAAATGGCAAAGTAATTGAACCAACCTTAAACTGCTCAATCACAATGAATTGTTAGTAGTATTTCCCATACAGCACACTGATCCTTTAGTGGTTTTCTTTTTTAAACTAAGTATTCAGGATATTAAAGAAGCATTATATTGATATTTCAGGGGAAAAATGTCAGTGAGATTTCAGTCATACTCTAGTGGGAGTGTAAATACATGGCTTCAGGAATAATGACACTGACTTGGGATGACTGAGTTTGTTTAAGGAGGAATCAGTGGTATTTTTCATTGATTTTTTTAATATATCTATCATAATGATGCCCTGCAACAAATTCCGGCAGAAGAATCATACCAAATTTTGTAGTGAAAGAGTCTGTCAGGCTCTGATTAATATGCTGAATATGCTGTAATCTGTAGTACCTGATCTCTAGTTTTCTGAGATTCTGCAGTTGCAGTTTCTGAGCTTTCTCTGGATAAAGTCATGTTAAAAAAAAAAAAAAAAAAAAGGAAAAGTAATGAATGTATCATGACTTATAATATCACAAATTTACCATATCAAACTTCATGAAGATGATTCATGCACCAGGAAAGTAAGAAAATGTTGTTATAGTTGTTGTCTCAGCCCCAAGTTCACCAACTATATATTTCTAAGTAGTTCTCACTGTTTCCGTTTGCAGATAAAAAAATGTAATCATCTGATCCTTTCAAGATAAGCTACCACTAATTTTAAACCCTATGACTAGTCTCTCTGTGCTTTTTGAAATAGGATCTCACAAGATTTCACTGTATTGAATGCAGCATCTTGAGTTGAGAAATACTTCCTGAGAACTGTCCAAATTCCAAAGATATTTTAGTCCTAACAACATGCATGTGTGGTATGTCATGTCATGATAATACAACAATTTGCCTGTATGTTGTAAATGAACCCATTTGCTCTATTTGCATTTTGTGTTCCTGCAGCTCTCTGAACTCTGAAGTTACTTCAACTGGCAATAAAACCAAGTCTATCTTTACTCTTTGACTCCTGACTGCATTTAAATCACATTCTTTAAGCTGCAAAGCTGAGGCTTGTGTTGATTTCTTAAGATTAACTATTCCTAGAATGGTTTGGGGTATTTTTTCAATTATTTTAATGAAAATTTTGCAGCTTAAAATTAACAAGACTGAAGTCACTGACATTCTTTACCCTGCTTCCAAACATGTCCAGTAAGAAATGGAGGTCTTCTCACCATTTGAAGTTCCAGAGCAGATGGAACTTGGCTATTCTGAGTCAGGGTCACAAGGTTGCATATTTCCCTCCATCCAAGCCTTGTAACACTTGGTAAGCATTAGTCATATACCAGGCTTCCTCATGTTGCCCTTATCAGTGTGGCTGGAAGGAAAAGTAGCTTTTTTGGTAAACTGGGGAGGCTGAGCTGAGATTTGAAATTGGCATAAAGTCAGCATCAGTCTCCTGAGGCCATTAGTGCAGCCTGACTTCTGCCAGCTAGTCTAGCAAATTGTTCGTGAACTTTTTGTTCAATGTTTGCTCTTGAACTTTGTTCTGCATATGGCAGGGCAGACTATTAACAGCTGAAGAAATGGACCAATCAGTGAAAACTCTTTGTAATTAGCTGAGCGTGACTGTGCTGTTCAGTGTTGACTTTGCAACTTGGCAATGCTATCCATCGCTCACGTTTGAGGAGGTGTATTGGGCACCCATTTAACAGAGTATTAGTTTATAAGATTACATCTGAATGCACGTTTGTGGCTGTCAGGAGCAGAAGCTAAAATATTTTTAGTGAACTCCACTGCTAACTAAACAGAAACTGTAACTAAGCAACGCAGAAACACCAGTTCAGTTATTCGTGACTCGGAAATACAATTTACCCAATGTCTTCCTCCCCCTCAGCCCCCAGCTAAAAGGTCTGTATTTACTTGGAAGATGTATTTTACTAATCTGCAACGTGTTAGATATCAAAATTTAAAAAGCCGAAATGAAACTGAAACATCCTCACCAAAAAAATTAGTGGAACCTTTGATAAAGCTGAGTCCAGGCACAACATTCTCAAAAACTTTGAATAGTTACACATGATTATGCAGAGACAAGATAATTAATGAATTCAAGAAGTACTTTTCAATTACATTTTTTCTTTATAAAACTGAAAATGGCTTCTTACTTAGATATTTAGCAGTACACCTTCACAGGCAGTGGGAGTGCTACTGTCCAGTAATACAGACTTACATATCTGTGTTTAACGCAGTAACCCATCACTTGAGCCAGTCAAAAAAAATCTTTTTCCCAATGATACAGTAGCACTGACAACATGAAGCTCTGTGGGCATCTGCTGTGACTTTAAGGCAGTATGTTATGCAAAATGTTTTTCCTACTGTTCCTCTATCCCTGCTAATCCTCATCCTTCTCATCTTCCTCTGGGTCTCACTGGATGAAGGAAGGTAGCAGAGCTACAGTTCAACTCTATCCTGAGCTGGGAATTCTTACAGAGTTCAGTTTTATGCAAGAAGCAACTTTTCTCAAAGGCAGGATGATATATGTCCTGGTTTATAGCCCTGAGCTGTATAGGTGTTTATTGAAAGTCAAAAAGTTTCTACACCTCTCAAGTACAAAGAGATCTGAACAGTCAATAATACACCTTCCTTGAGAATGCCATTCTAATTATCCCATTAGCAATTTCCCATGAAATTACACATTTCTGCAATCTCAAATTCTGTCTCTAGACAAGCACACAAAAAAAAGTGGTGAAAAATACTTTTGAAGCTACCAGTGGCTTTAAAGGAGTATCAGAAGATCACAACTCCACTGGAAAAAAAATAGGGGCTGCAAATGAAATTTACCTCTGAGTCCAGAATTTTAAGCAGAAATTAAGTTACCAACTTTGTGACTATCTACCTTGCAAGATGTGAAAAATCCAAGTTAGAAAACTTCATAATGCTGATATTATGGGAGTTCTACAGAGTTGTACCTATTAGGTGTTTTTTGTAATAGCACCATAAATCTAAAAGACTAAGAGGTCATTAAAACCACAAAAGAAGTCTGTTTTGGTTTTCACTGATGTCACATCAAATTAGCTCTAGTGTGGAAAAATACGTATATTCACATATGAAAATGTGCAATATGCAGTTATTACTTAATTGTTGAGGGGCTTTGGTAGACATTTTTATCCTTTTAAAATAGAAACCAATGAGATTTTCAATTAAAAAATCAATATGCCTGCACACATGGCTATATTACAGCATCTTATTAAAATATGCTGAGCACTTTGAAAGCAAAGACAATATTTCTGCCTTCATCGCCTTAATATGTATGATAAACACTGTATCTCTTTTCCCAAATTGTCAAGGTAGAGAATGAAAGCTACATTCAGAAAATGTTCAAGTAAATTCTTCCTTTGCAGTTATAATTACTTCTTGGAAGAGTTAGGGAGTTTGAAATCTTATGACAATTTTTATCAGTTTCAGATTAAAAAAAAAAAAAAAAAGATAAATTGAAAATACCTATTTTGGCCATCTAAAGAATTTGGTTTAAGTTTTCATATTTTGACACAAACATTAAAAAGTCGTCATCTTGAGTTTCACTAAAAAGGAATAAAATGTGATTTTTAAAATTATCCCATTTCAACCAGTGTTTTAAACTGTTCTTTAAGAGTCTGCACAACAGAATGAGACACTTGAGCTATTTGTGGTCCTGTGAGCAATCTCACAATATTAGTATTGCCCTACATGTATTCTGATTAGCTCACTGAGATCCCCAGTAGTATCCAGCTATTCTCTTCTCTTTTGGAGAATGCATGTTCCTCAGGCATCATAATTAATCTTACACAGCTCCTGCCCTTGTGGTACATTAATCACATTCCTATGGGCTACACGCATCATCACTGTAAGATTATCCCACTTGCAGGCGTTTTTTTGTATTTGGGAGAGGACAATGCCTTTCTATGCTCTTTTTATCCTTGTCATTGTACTTCTGTAAGACAGGTACCTAACATGATGGTTTCTAAAGGGTTAAGATCTACCTCTATGAGCTAACACCCCCTAAATGTTTCAGCTATAGGCAAAAGGAGTTTCAACAAAAGCAAACTAAATAGGCTGCTTCTTGGCTGAGCTTGGTAAGAGACTTGCCAACGAGACAAGGTGCTCTCAGAATTGTAAACAGCAAAATGAAAAATAAAAGAATTATAAGCCTAGTGTTCTCCTCAGGCTCTCATCCTCCTCCTTGGTTGCAGACCAGCAGCTTTTTGGAGGCTGTTTCCAGGCCAATAAAGGCTCTCTTTCTCCTACCTCAACCAAGAGCAACATTTAGCTTAGATATAATCCCACAAGCCAAAATGTTCTTTGTGCCTGCAACCTGTACCTGTGTCATTCAACAGACTTGAGAAAAGTAGGTATCACTTCTACTAGGCTTGAATGCAGAAGAGACATGTGAGATCTGGCAGATTTCCTGATAGAGCTCAGACCCCATTTTGAAAGAGAGCAAGGGAGATGTAGGAAAATATTTTTTCAGCTTTTGTTGTCTGTCTTCTGAGTTTCAGAAGTTCCTACTTCTTTTCAAAATCTAACTTTTAAAGCCAAATGCCTTCTAAGTGTTAAGCCCTGAGGAGATTCCCCCCCCCCCCCCCCCTTCATTCTGGAGCTCTTACTGTGTGGAAACCGAAAACACATTTACAGCTTGTATATACCTGGCAATTATAGACTGCAAAATTTCACATGATTTGAAATCCCCACCCTCCAGATTTGAGACCTGTTTGGACAACCTAATGCTACTTTTTGACCCCAGTCTCCCCCTGCTGAGTTGCATGAGGATGCAGTTACAATACACACTCTGAGATCACATCCAGTACCCCAGTAATGACAGCTGTTTATTACTATGCAAATCTGAAAGATTCTGAATCTGAATGGACAAAAGCAGCTCTTCCTAGAACCTATGTTCTTGAAGGAGCCTTTAAAAAAAACAACCAATAGAGTACAATTTTTGTTCTCAGAGGAAATGACAAAATGAAAATGCCTTAATGGACTACTTGCAGATTTAAGTACCTTTATACTTCCTTGCAAGTGTATGATGGGAGGCCTCCCTGAGTTACAGCACCAGAACAAAGCCCAGTACATTTATAGCAGCCCCCCAAAAGCTGTTGAGAACGTGCTTGATCCCAGTCTAGCCAGAAAGAATATATTTCAAGAAAGTGTCCTGAGTTTCCTTCATTCAGAGTATTTCCCATGTCCCTGGCCCTTTAGCCTGCCTCCTTGTTATCCTAGATTTCAAATACTTTTGTTATGGACTTCCAGTTTGAACCTGACACTTTGCCCATTTTCTCTGTTTCAGGCTGTTGTGGCACCTTTGTTCCTGTGAGCAGGATGAACTCTTACATCCTCTAGGACTTTGTGGCCTTGCAACAATGGGTAAGTGTCTGACACTGCCCCTGCCCATCCATTTATCTTCTGGCACAACTCTAAAATCCTGTGCATTAGAGTATTTTGCTTATCAGGACAATATTCAGCCCTCTGTGCACTTATATTTTTGAAAGATGCTGTTAAACAGTTTTAGGGGCTTTCTCATGCATTACTGTTCTTTGAAATACCGTTAGAGAAGGAGGATATTGGTTGTGCGTGTCATACAGCTTCGGAAATCTTTTGTTTTTCATCTCAATCCACTGGCCAAAAAGAAATGAGTCACTTTGTTAAAAGTATCCTGTCTCCTATTGCTTTGTTTAGGTTTGCAGCTACTTCTTCCTGAACAGAAAGAAAAAGATTACTCACAGAAACACGCTGGTACACAGATGATACAATGAGAAATTAAAACACTGTTCTCAGTTTGCTCTGTTTTCCTACCTAAAGAGCTGTGTGCTAGGAGTAGTTCTTGTAAAGGCTCCTCCCTTGCTCAGAAGGTGGTCAGCCTCGGGAAAGGAGAAGCACAGGTCTGAGCAGCACAGGCCTTCCTAAATTGTACTGAAAACATTTAAAATGCTAGTTGGAACTTTCTAGAGAGTGAGTTCAGTTTGGGAACACAAAGTTTAGTGATTGATATGCAGTAAAAAGCTGATAAGAGACAGTATCCATAGAAGGACTCTTTAAGTCTTGTGTCCTTTCCTTATGTACTCAGCTATTTAGGGTAAGAGAATAATATTATTTGCAGTGTGTTTCTGTATTGTTTTCCAGAAGAAAATTAGAACTGCAACAGAGCCTCTTAATTTCTTTTGGGCAGGGCATCAAGATGAAAAGGAAAAGGTTCCAGGAGCTTAGTGCCAACACCATACTTTCATAAGTATAAATCAAAATTATGACAGCTACCCCATAATAAGCACCTTTTCGTGCTTATGTTCATTAAATAAATATATGAACCAGACACTGCTGAGAAAGGGCAATCCTTAATACACAATTGATCGTTGCTGTAAGTAGTATAGTACACGACAGAATTTAATTGATTTGGGGTTTGAAACTAACCTGAAAAATTAGAAAGTGCTTCCTTTTTTATTACATTTCTCAGATTAACCAAATAGTGAAGCACTTAGAAGGCTGTGGTCAGCAGAATGACAGTCAATGACTCATTGCACAGATGGGTGTTTTGTGTATGATATTGCTACTTCTTATAACACTTCTAAAATCTATGCTGAAGCTTTTAGTCAATGCTATTCATGCTCCGAAGCAGCGCTATTCTCTCCCACACTCTCTCAGGACTGCCTTGCCACCACTGTCTTAAAGTGCTCTCCTCCTACAGAGTATCTGGTCAGCGATAGCAGCAGCTGCAGGAACAGTGCGTTCAGCATGCCAGACTGAAATTCATGTTCCAGGAATGTCTCCTGGGGGGGTTGAGCAATTCAGTCAGATTCGTAGTTAAAAGCCTTTCGCTGTAACACAATTACCCTGCAGTAGAGAAGAGGAATGGTTGGCATTTGTTTGCTACAAATGTGCCTTGCAAAACCTACTGTTACGAAATCCTTCCTCGGGTGAAATTTCCACTGACAATGGAATTTACCTATTCTAGAATGATAGGCTACTGTGCTAGGAATGTAAGGAAAAAAAATAGAGTGATCCACAACGTGTTATCTGGGTTTCAACATCCACTTTCTCAAACATATTAGGGTTTTTTTCTGTCTGAAAAGTAATAACTACAGCTGTCCAGCAGGACGCCAACAGTTCCAGAAAGTTGTGGTTTAGTGGCTGTTTAAAAAAGCATAAATTTCATTTTTTTTTCTGATTCTGGCTGATTCTCACTATCATACAAAACACAGAAGATCCTTGCAAAGAATGTATCATCTGCCTTAGACATGTGGGGCACTCAGACTGGCCGATTTACAGATTTAACTGGCGTGTAGCCATCCAATTTGCAATTTCCATCACACATTCTGCAATTCTGGCTTAGTCTGAGTCATGACCTGAAACACAAGAGGAAACCACCACTGTCTGGCCAAACAATTTCATCTTGCAGTAGGAATACTATGTATTCCTCTGCCTTGTGATTCCCACAATTGAGTCCTAGTCTTCCAGCCCACCAGGGAATAAAAGCAAAGGTATTCAAACTTAGCCCTCTTGAGACCACCCTTCTGCCTCCTGGCAAATGAAATCGAAGGCTTCCACACCTGGCAAGCGGGGCAGAGAATTGAAGCACACATATGCTGGTGAGAGTTGTGTGATACAGGGTAAGAAGGGAAGAGTGAGAGATGAATGGGATGCTTTACAGATTATTTATGATAGAGACAAAGATTGTGACAGTAATTAAAGCTTAAGAGAGGGCTAGGGAGGAGATAGGGCCAGACAATGGGTGGAAGCAGTTAAGTCACTTGTTTACTGCTCAGCTGAGATATAAGCAGGGGGAAGAGAGAGGAGAAAGGAAAATAGATGAGGTGAGTCATGCTACAAGTGAAAAACTGGAGGGAAGAAACTGTGACAGGTAATACAGGGAACAGGAGAAAGCTCTCTGGAAATTGGTTCTCAAGAGGCCCAGGGTACAGAAGGTGGTTTCTCATCTCAGGATACCACAGAAAACTAATATTTTAACACTTAGTGCATGTATTCATCAGTCAGCTGTATGACAGTGAAACTAGGCTTCTGCACAGGTCCTCTGGTTGATTCTACCAGAACAGGCATAGAGGAGAGAGCTCGACCAGTCAAATATGCACAACCTCCTTTGGATTTGCAGGTATTTGGTTCTTACCTTTGGCCTGACATGACCTCCCCCATCGTGTGATTTGAGCAGTGTAAAGTACAGAACTCAATAAGTCGGGTGAAGCGTTTTACTTTCCATAATTACTTGAAGCAGCAGCATCATGGCAGCATTATTTTCCCCCTTTCCACACTTACTTTTTTTGGAGTCCAGAACTGATATGCTGTCACAAGTACATTTTGTAAGGATTATACAGGCAAGGCGATCAGTGCACAGAAAAGAGGCAATTCCTAGACTTGTCAGACAAATCTGTAACCTGGGCATAGGACAAAAAGATATGATAGCAAGGTTGCTGGTCTGGATGGGGGGAGAAGACAGAGCATCTAAAATAAAAGGAAAAAAGACTCAGTTTTCATAATATTAAATCTAAGCTGGTGGTCCAGGTGGAAGTCACAGACACCATGCCCTTTTCTTCCAAGCTGACACAGGTTAGTATTTGAATGGGTTAAGTTCAATTAAGCTATTGAAACAAATGTCTTGTAGATAAACTAAATAAGTGAGGCTTTAATTAACTGTGCAAACACATGTAATCGCTCCAAAGGTTCTCGTGAGACTGCAATGATTTGAAATGAACTGGAAGAGGTGATTTTTGGAAATATCCATCTACTTTTATATAAAATAGAAAGAAGAAAAACACGAGAAATAGCAAAAAAATAGTAAGAAAACATGAAATGTAACCCAAAATAGCTCTTGGAAAATGGGTGTTAGAAAAACTTCAAAACATTTTGTGCTGAAATCTGGTGATGGCACAGGAAAAGAATGTGCTTGTTGTTATTTAGATCCTCCTATAAGCACAAAATAAGATCTTCAAATATTCCTTAATGCAGCTCTATGCAGGGAGCTCTTATCATGAGCTTCTTTTCCAACAGAAACAGTTTGTTGGATCTCAAACTGTGAGCAACTACTTGGGCCAAGAAGAGATAACAATAATTAATACCTTTTGTATCCTTCAAAATGAGTCATGTTGTTCAAAAGGTAAGAGGGATTTACTCACAATGGACAGGCAGTGATGATTCAGCAATTACAGTTTTAACAGACTGTCAAACAAACTTCACTGAACTATAAGAATGCATCTGTACTGATCTCATGGAAATGTACAAAGGCAGTTGTTTTTACATGACTAGAAGCGAACACATTACTCAGAACCAGAAGTATAAAAGAGAGACTGATGGGCAGCCAAGTCTCCCAGCAGAAAAGCCAAATAGATTTCTAAGCCCTCTTGAAGCTCTTTGCGTTCCTTCCTCGAAGAACATTTTTATAAGCAGTTATCCAGATTTCTTTTAAAGTAATGCACTCCTATCATATAGATCCAGATCACTACTAGTGAATGCCAAAACTACAGATACTCCATTCTGTGCTTGCAGAAATACTTGAAAATGCATCCAACGTTGAAAGTGTTTGTCATTGCATGTGATTAGTTCATCACAAGTGAATTTTGATCAGAAAGTTTGCACATAAAGATTATTAAGAAATTCTTGAAGAGAAGTAATATCTTCTGGACTCAGACATATATATATGTATGTACACACATATATATACACACACACATATATTTGTACATACATAGATACATAGATGTATGTAGATAATATTGATAAATCCCTGCTACTACAATCTTCTCCAAACAAGTCTCTTTCTGCAGTCCAGTTGATTTCAAAAGGCCCACATAGATACTAAAGTCTGTGTATGCAGGACAGAAATTTAGCAGTCTCTATGTGGATACACAGACCTTTTTCTATCAACTTGAGGAAGAGCTGTGTAAGACTCAACTAACTGCCTATGAGGCAATTCTCTTTGAGTCTGAATCAACTTTTAAGCCACTTCCATCATATTTTATTCATATGAAAATGATACAATGAAATCTATTGACAAGGCTTACAGAACTTAAGTTTTATTTAACCATCACTTTGTAATTTGAAAGTCAGTAACAGTTTGATTTTTTTTAAATAAAGAAACACTTTTCCTTCTGAAGTACAGGTCAAGGAAAACTTTGAGGGGCATATGGTATAAAAAGATTCTGAAAAATAGTTCCAACATGGATAGAACCATATACTAATGGCACTTAGTCAAAATTTCTTAGAGCCATCCAACTGGGGGTTAGAGTTCAAAGCCTTTAAAATTCAGATTTATTTCTGACTGAACAAAATATGTAGTGTTGAATTCCTGCTTAAAGTAAAAGACACTGAGCCAATCCCACCAAAACAAATGGAAAATGAAGACCAAGCAGGGTAGCATAAGATAGACCAGCCAAGCTCCAGCACTTTTGCATTTTCTCTGCTTTTCTTATTCCATAGTATGGAATACAACGAAAAGTACTTGTGTGTGCAAAAGCCTGTATGAAAGTATATAAATATATACCTGCACAGAGTTAAACTTAACAATAAATAACTATAATGCACTTTGTTCTACACTTTAGCATTTAGGCTCTGGCTGCCAGATCAGAATATTTTGTGTGTTTGCATTGCTTGGAAAATGACAAAAAAAAAGCAGCTGGAATCTTTGGCGAGTCATGCAGTGCTTCTCACAATCAGCATGTAGAAGGTTAAAATTAGAGTCAGAATTTGGTTTTGACATATTTTAAAAATAACTGACATTTGTCCTGGGAATGTTCAACATCTAGCGTGCATTAGAAAAAAGGTCTTTCTACATCTGAGCACACTGTAGCAAAACAAAAAAGGAAAGCTTTCAACAAGCCAAAAAAGCAAAACATCAACATGATCTTGAGATGCATAAATAGGAGAATAACATGCAGGGCACGAGAAATAATCCCTCTGCTCTGCTATGTATTGCTTAGGCCACTGTGTCCGATTTTGGGCACTGTATTTCAGGATGGTTTCAGTGTGAGAGGACTAGAGGCAACATGGATATTAAAGGACTTTGTAAAGAGGGGAATAATATTGTTTTCCCTGTCTACCTTCCACAGGGCAAGAAGTAATAAAGTGGCAGAAAATTTGGGAGTAGGGAGGAGAAATCTAACTGTGAATGTACTGGAAGACTGGAATAGCTGGCCTGAAGAGATTAAAGGTTGTCTGTTATGAAATTCTTTAGGAAGAAAAAAGGAAATTAAGAAGTAAAGAATGAATGAAAAATAAAAAATAAAAAATTAATAAGGAAATCAGGAATGATAGAACTCTCACTGAACCCATACATGGCAGGACGATGGGATGGGTGACTTTTGGAAGTTCCTCCCAGATCTACAAGTCTATGATTTGTTGGGAGGAGGGATAGCGTGCTAAGACATGAGCCTCCCTCCTAAGCTGTGAAATTTCCCGAGTGTACAGTGTCTGAATTGGCAGATTCTGGTTCTGTTCACATTCAGTTTGTATCGGTTTCCTTTCAGCACAAGTTTTTACACAGTTTAGGCTTCAGTCTTGGATAACTGCATTTTATTTAATCACTCGAATACAAGATTTTCAGATGGATCTTTTGGATTTGCCTTGTAAAGTTGATAGGTCACATTACTGAAATTTATGTCTCTCAGATTATATTTATATAAAGTAGTTATATATTATTATAACAAGCAAGTAAAAATTTTTATCATGAAATAAATAACTCAGTGATTTAAAACTGGATAAGCAATTAAATTTATGCTTTAATGCCTTGTAAATATTATTGCCTACTGATTGCCTAATACTTCCCTTATTTACAATATATGTACAAATTGAGGGCCACTAGAAGCTTCATGATGTGAGCATGGCCCATAGCTATCTCCTTTTCTTTCCCTATTCTCTTTTTTTATTCTTTCATCAGGCTTTTCCCTCACCTCCAATAAGCTTAATTGATAAAGAGAACAGCAATTAAAAAAAATTCAAGAACAGTCCTGCCTCTCTTTCAAAATACAGTTCTAAATCAAGGAATAGTATAAAACTGTTGGAACTAGAACAAAACAACAATAAAACTAACTTTTTCTTGACCTCGTATTTGCTTTTAAAGTTATGGAACGTTTCCTGTTGTGTGGGTGTATAAAAGAAAGCAGGAACTCTAAATACTAACTTCAGCAGCTTTAACTTCTCTTCCCACTCACAAAATAATGCTTTCATACAATCAGATAGAATATCAAAATATTAATACTGTTCAGATCTTCATCGACACATATACTAATGATGAGGCTGAGGAAATTACTGAGCGTGAAAGATGTGCTTAAATGCTTTATAAGTTAAATTCCAAAGAATTAAGTGTTTTTCTCTACACATATCATGATATTCACATATTTGTACACATAACACAATATTCATTATCATGAATAGCTCAGCTGATAATCAGTGATCTCCAAACACAGCATGAAGAATACCTGTCTAAATGCACCATGAGAAATGTCTTCCTTTAATGTGTCCTTTTATTATAGTCGTGGTAAAGAAGCTATTTTTCCAAAGGAAAGACAATTTCTGTAATTTCTAATCACATTTTTAAATGCTTTACATATTTTTGGTAATTCAGCTCAGATGACGCATATAAGCTACAGGAAAGAGGAAAAGAAAGAAAGGTGAAACAATTCCTGTCTGAGCATGACAGCAGTACAATACCTCACACAAGTAACACACTGAACTGTTTTGAAAGCCAGGTGTTTTCTGGCTTTTCTGTTCTTTACAAGAAGAAGCAGTAAAACCCAAAATATTTCTACTCTTAACACAAACTAGATCCCAACTTCCTCATTAAAACCAGGAACTCACAGTAAGAATCAACACACCAGTAAATGAAACCAATAATACTACTTTCCAGTTATATTCATGTCTGTTTTGGTATGCATGTGTGATGGAGCACATTTTGCTCAATAGTCAGCAATGAGAACAGGATTTCTGTCCCTCCAGACTTTTGGGGGATCTAAAACTTCAAGTTGAGTTTACACAGTCATGTTAACTTTGATCCAATTAGAGTGCTAAAGAATACTATACCAAAAAAAAAAAAAAAAAAGGTGCTGTTGAATGTATAATGTAATACTATCTGGAGCAGACTTTGTACTGAAAGAGCAATAAATCCAGAGCATTAATCTAGACTTTGCAATTACCCTATATGGACTAGAATAACGTAACTCCTTGAATAAGGGTTAAGAATGGGAAGAATAATAACACATTATATTAATTTTTTTCTGTTTTTTTTTCTCTGTCTCTCTAATGTTCAACATTACACAAGATTTGTACAGACTTTCCATAAAAATAAGCCATTTGTTTCTTTATTGTGTGCAAGGTAGTAGTTATAAATTAATTTATTACGACTGTTTGAGTGTCGTAAAATAGTATTACATTCAGCTAAAAAAGAAAATCCAAATGAGTTGGAAATCCTATCATTATAGAGATTAAGTCTATGGCTTACCTAAGCCTATATTTCAAATTATGTATTTCTGAATTTATTTAAAATACTATAACCACACTATTTAGCAGAGCAAGCAAAAGCTTAGCACTAAAAAATGCTGCTACAGCAGCCTGTCACCCTTCAGCCAGCAGCTTTATCTTTCACTAAATTCTAAAATGCTTTCCTTTCTTCAATCTAGTTATACAGTTTTAGCAGCATATTTCACAGCAACACTGCAGCTGCACTTTAAAGCATAAGTTCAAACTCAGTTTTTCAGAAACTGAGCCAAATTTAACCTTATTTCCATATTTGGATACCACTATAACTGAGATAAAGAGAATGAAACAAGTCACTATCAGAAAAGTCTTGCTGTTTTTCTCAACCACAAAAAGCCAGGAGCTATTATAAATGAATGTGGCAGCTCAACTACCTGTGCCATTTAGTCTGATTCATCTCACGCCCTCCCGTGCCCTCCCCAGGGATTGAACAGTCCCTCTGTAAGGGGCCGTGTTCCTTGGGAATTACCGAAAGGGCATGAAACACACTCATGTGTCGTGAAGCCAACACCAGTCTGGGGAGTAACCATTTTCATCTGCAGTGCATGAGATGGCCCATGTTTGGCTGAAGAGAAATACACAGTCGATGCATTTCCTTCTAAGTTACTGAACTCTAAACAATCAGTAAAAAGATATTTGCCAGAAGGAATAACCTTTGTCAATAGTCTCAGAGGAAAATGACAAAATAGCATGCACGAATTAGGCTGCTGCTTCTGGAACAGAAAGGTCATATTTGTCACCCTTAATCAAATCATTGCTTTGCCCAGCCCATCATTCAGCCACTGACCGCAGCAAGTACTAGGTATGTCAGAGAAAATGCAACTAAATGCTACTGAGGACTATAATAAAGTACCTGATTCTATATATTTTCTCTTTCTAGTCCAATCAGTTAATATTTACAATGTCATTTATTTTTATCTTTTCCAAAATATTCATGGCTCTTCTTAATAACTTTTAAAAATTAATTATTCTGTTGTTCAGTCCTGCTAATCTATTTCTTTTGCAGATGTCTTGTACTAGTGAATGATTCAATATATATACGGTTTACATCTAAAATATAATTCATCAAAGTTAGGTTCTAAATCTGTGATCCTTCTGTTTCATCTCTGGTCTAATCTTGAATTGGGAGAAGTAGTAATTGAAAAAAAAACTATCTTCCTATGTTTTATACTCCAGATTACCTGTTTGCCAAGCCTCAAAAAGCTACATGGTCACAGATTTTCAGCTCCTCTCATTTGGAAATCTAAACATTTTGGTTTGCATTTTTTCTCTTTTCTTTTTACTCAGCTTATTGATAATAGATGTTCAAAATTTAAACGTTGCATATTAGAGAGAAGTAAAATTTGAGGTCTTTGCACAGACACGAGCAGCTTATTGGAACAGATTTGCTGAGCAAGCCTGTTCAGCTGCACAGCACACAAGCTGTTCTTGGGATATGTCCACCCTCTGATGAAAACATACTGTCATGGGGGTCCTTTTACCTCTTGGTCCACAGTCTGAGCACTGGGGGCCAGTGCCTTCAGGCAGCAGTGATGTGGTGCTGAAAGGAGAGTCATATTTGTTTGGAGGATGGTGAATCATCTTCCTGGGTAAAATGCAATGTATTGTTGAACCTTTGCTGGGTTCTGTTTAGCCAAAATCTCAGTTGCTGTTCCTATAAAAGGGCTGGTTGCTGTCCCATCACCACCTTTTCGGCTAGCTAGAAAGGACCACTGTGGTCAGCTGCAGGCAAGAACTAGTAACCAACTAAGCTAAGAACCAGATACTGCAGCCAGCCATGTCCTAGTCTTTCAACCCAACCTGATGGGTTTTTTACCTTAAAGACACAGGAAAGATTAATAACAGGAAGTCTGCATGCACTGTTAGGGAGATGAGTTTTCTTCTGGTAAAGTAACAGGATGTGCATGAGATAGCAAAGACCAACACTGTTGTTTGATGACTAAATTATGACATAATGTGTGATGACACATTTATATAATGAATAAACTAATTTTGTAGAAATTCATAACCATTTTAGCTTTTGTGTTGCTAGAAAGGAGATCCCAGTGTTACAGAGTGTGTGGCTGGGCCAAACATTTTGTAGTGTGTGACGTGCACATTCTCAGAAGCACTGACATTTCTCTGAGCAAAATAAGTGTGCCCGTTTCAGGCAGCTGACCATCTGAATATTCAGTATACTCATTGCCAGTCTTGTTTGGACTTGTACAAAGTATGTGGGGACTTTCTTACCATTTCATCAATACTTACTACAAGGAACATGTCATCAGTACTTACTGTAAGGAGCAGAGGGCAGGTGGGTGTGAATCTGGCTGCATGCTACAGAAACCAATATGCCTTAACCTTGTTGTCCCACTGGGCTGCCTAGACCTGAACAGCTCTTACAAAATTCACTTGAACGAATGGAGTTCATGCTTTTAAATGGAAGTTAATAGACCTAAGACACAATGCGTCAGTTTATGCTGCAAGTTTGGATAGCACAGGCCCAATTCATCAGATCAGCAGACTGAGCCAAGGCTGTTTTCACATACTTCATGCTATAATAATAACCTGATAGTTGCAACACTTCTTGCTCAACTTCAAGTTCCAAATTCATTTTTGTATAAAAGAATTCATACCACTTGATCTAGAAGAGATGTAATAAATGTAGTAAGGCTGAGAAATGTATCATATAATTAAACCTTTGGAAAAGATACTACAGCATTTACAGAGATGATGGAAATTGTCTTTATGCTTTTCTCTTATCAAATGAAATATTAAGATTGATACCTTCCTGGCATGGGCTGCAGCCAATGAATGACAACTATTTGAGGACAACAGGATTCTTTGCAGAGCATTTAAAAGTTTTTGCTTTACCTTCCAGATAACCCTTCAGCAACACACCTGCATCTCAATGAGAGACTAACAATCTCAAATTTACAAAAAAGCTCCATTTAAATGTGTATGTTTCTTTTTAAATTACATTAAAATAATCATATCGGCATAAAAATATGGTCTCAGGAGCTTTCACAATCACCTGAAAAGCCTCATACTGGTCATAAAAAGTTAATCCCTTCAATACAGCAAATACTTACTAAGATTAAGGAAGAGTGAGAACTGGCAGCCAAGGAAAAGTGATTTTATACATCTTGTAGGCAGTTCAAAATAACCACATCAGGACTTGTTACACTATTGTGATCACATATGCTAGTTATGCAAAAGTTACATCTTGTTATTTCTTGGCCGTCATTAGATACAGAACTGTTTTATATTTTTAAGCAATCAAAGACTGCTGAAGACCCAGAAAGTACTTCTAGTTATGTGCCTGGTGTTCAAATGTTAAAAAAAAAAAAAAAAAAAAAAAAAAAAAAAAAAAAAAAAAAAAAAAAAAAAAAAAAAAAAAAAAAAAAAAAAAAAAAAAAAAAAAAAAAAAAAAAAAGCTCAAAAATTCAGCATTTGCTGTATTTCCAAGAAAATTAATTTTTGTATGAAAAAAATGCTATTGGAACTATAGATGGTGCTCATACCTAAAAAGTATTTTAAACACTGAAGATGACCTAAGCAAGTTGTAGACTTGGCAAAAGTGTCTCCTTTATATTTAATAATTTTCTTTTGGAGAAATATTTTTCATCTTGAAAACAAGTCCCTCTTGCAAAGAGCAGATTATAGTAACCATTCTGGGTTAAAACTACAAAGGAAACTACAACTGTTTTAATTGTCATTCTTTTATCTAGTTAAATCTACCACTAGCCAATTAATTGAAATAAAACAATCAATTCTTAAATAATCCTCTGATGAAAAGCTAAACCTAGACTTACTGCCAGTGATGATAGAAGACTTCCGTGTGCATATAAAAAATTCTTATATATCTGTGTAAACCACTTTGCCATGGTTGATTTGATAAGCACGCAATTCATGTTGGTTTTGGGGGTATAATTCTCTGGGATGGTAATGCTATTGCTGAAATACATACACACACACTCTTAAGTTGTTTTTTCTGGGTAAATTCCTGTAAATAGTGAAATATAAATTCTATATAACGATTGATTTAGTTTATATGCAGAAAAAAAATATGGTTCACAGAATCACTGAATCCTTGAGGTTGAAAGGACCTCCAGAGATCATCCAGTCCAAGTTCCTTCTCAAAGCATGTTCTAGATGACTCATATCAAAATACCTCTTATTGATTCATGCTTCTACAAATTTTCACTTTTTCACCTGTTACAACAAAGGCCTTAAATCACCTTTTCACACTTATTTCTGCATAGGTGCCTTGGAAGTCTTGGAAAGCATGTAGTTAGTTTCCCTGGAACACATCATCTGTTAAACACACTAATCTTATTCATTATTCTGAGCTGCTCATGAGATGAGATCTAACCAGAATCAACTTTTCTGTGACATTTTTTGAATCCTTCAGTCTACACAGATCATAATTTCTTACTTATACTTTCATTTTGCTCTGTAGTCTTCATATAAGAGCCATATGTTTTCAAGACCAAGATCTATTAACAGAGTACTGCGCCGAAGATAAACATGTTAAATAGCAACACTCCTGGACTGAATAATTGTCCTTCACAGGGGACTGTAATGTAACTATCCACATTTTATATCTGTGATGTTCTTTATAATGCTATAAGAAGGAAATACCAGTCAACAAACTAAGGTTCCAGTTTTCCAGCTTCAGATAATAAATAATACTTCCTGTTTCTTGGTTGTTATTTTTGAGGTTCCTTCGTCAGAGCTCAGCACAGTGATGATGGGATGCTTCCTCTGCACCAGAAAGGCAGTAGGGAAGGTAGTTTTCAGTTGTTCTACCACCCAGACTGAATTTTTTTGTAATCATGTGGCATTTTCCTTTTATTGTCATGGAATCCTTAACTGAGCAAGATTAAAAGTGAACTGTCTATATAACAAAGAATATTGAAGCAGAAGGAGGAACAGCAGAAAGATAGGGAGCATGGAGGAGGAGCAGAGAAATATCAAAAAAGGTTGTGGAGCACATTGCAGAAGAGGGTGAGAGATCATCAAATAGTCCTCTACAAATCTACTATATTAACCAATTTCCAGGGCAGAGGGTTAAGTGGTATTTCTAGTCCTATTTTGTTACTCAAAGAAACTTCCTATATCATTAGCCTTCTTTAACTACAGTATAAAAACACCATTGCAGGGCTTTGTTGTGTTTGTTTTTAGAGAAATTAAAAATTGACTGTGAGACATCAGTACACGTGACTATTTCTGAAGCAATGCAAATAGCAGTGCTTCTCTAAATATATGGAAATCTTCTGTGGAAGCATCGAAACCACTAGACTTTGTATCTAGCCTTCTTTGGAAAGAGGGATGAACTGGCTGGGCTTTGCCAGTCTGTTAGACATATTTAAAAGAAAGTCAAGAAAAGGAAAGAGTCCAAATAGACGTCATGAAAACTAAGAAGATAAGAAAAGTTGAAGTTCTGAAAAGAACCCTTTCACCGAGCCTGCTAATAAAGACGGTCCATCTCTTCATTACCATGCTACTCATCCACCTCTGTTACACTGCACAAAAGGGAAAAAAGCAGTCTTTATAGTTGTACATGATTATATTTTCCTTTTGTATTGAGTTCAAAGTCTTTTCTAAAAAAGCAAGAGTAGATTGCTCACAATGTAATGGGCCATTCCCAGGAAATGAAAAAATGGCCTTAACGTTTTATATTAATACAATAGGTTATGTATAAAACAGGTTTTAAAAAGTTAATGCATATTAGCTTAGAACAGCCATATTTTAACACTGTGCGACTGAAAGTTCCAGTAGAGCAGATGAATGAAACTACAGAAGAAAAAAACCCGCTATGACAAAGAGATAAAGGTTTAACTAAAAGGACTGTATTTCAGGTGCCTCTTTACCTTCCATCAGGAAACGAGTTATTAGGAGTAATGAAATCAGAGATAGAAAATACAAAAAGTTTTTAGATCCTTCTGTGCAAGGCAGCGACACTGGCCTTTACTTCTTCACTTTATAATGATTCCTTTGAGTTGTGGTTCTGAAAAAGCTGTGAAACATCTTCCTGTTATTTCTTTTTCATCTTTCCAAACACTGGCCAGGAATAACCCCATCCTATTCTTTTCTTGGGTTTTTGAAACACATATTGACTGTAATGACTATAAATTATCTGGTTAATGTGCCCAATTTATAAAAGTGTTAGAGCTCCACTATGCTGCTACCAGGTGCCTCTGAGAAGGTGCAAGGCACAAGAAGAATCTAACTTTTTCCATGCCTGCTTCTGCTTTAGACCACAGCAAATATTTAACTTTTGGAAATTTTGTAAGTTAGCTACATTTCAGGACAGTCTCACCAAATCACTCTCCACCTGATGGGCTATTGGCTCTTCCTTCCCCAGATGTAGCAGTAGACAGCAAGCCAACATCACCTCTGCCAAATAGTCACCCTGTAGTCACCGTCTTGATGCTCAGTTTCTGGTATAAACCCCCTTAACAAGGGCCTTAGAGTTTCAGATACAGGCTTCTACTGAACTCCATCACAATCTGCATATGCAAAAGAAACAACTGTATCACAGCTATGGTCACTGTTACTGTACTGTACCAACTACTCTAAAACCACCACAAGTACTGAACCAGTAGAAGTTTTCAAAATACATTATTACACATTGCAAATCATGGGAAGCCAATTAATAAACCTGCAGTATCAACATCTTCTGCCTTCATTTTTGGTGCAGACCTACAAATGTAATTGAATGTCTTGGCGCTACAGGACAGAAATAAACAATTACCAAAAAATTACATATCCTTTAACCTATTTAGTGTCCTAAACCATCCTTGGAACATAATCAAGGTTTTGGGATCTTCAAGGTCTTAAGAAACACTAAAACCACCTCTTCTTATCTCAAAGTCTTCTTCAGATCATTTTGATCTGAGCAGAGCTGTGACTACCAGGAGGTAATAGGAAACATTTCACTGTCCAGAAAGGAGTTTCTGGTGGAAAATTCCATGCTCTGGGATTTCTCATCTCAAAGATTAGCAGCAGTCATGTTAAAAAAATTTTTGAAATACTTTTTTGGTTAGCTCAACAGCACCTACATAAAGGAAACTTCTAGAATTTAAAGGAGTGCGCTCTTCCAACAGTTCCTCCTATTCCACCCAAAATCAAAAAATACAAACCATTTTAAAAAGTGTTGGCAGTAGTCTGTTATCGAGCATTGGCTGACCTTATCTCTTACAAAGACTGTTTCTTTGCTGATGGTATCACCCAAATTATTTAGATACGTATTATTGTTTAGGTTTCCTGACACACTTTGCATTTGGCTGGCAATTCCTGATAGAAAAGTGACCTGTATACAGAATTGTGAGCCAGGTAAGGAAGAAGGAGTGCATGTGCTAGTGATGATCTCAAGTAAAGGGTATTACAAAGCCACAGGCTTAAGTACTAATTTATCTACTATAGATCTAAAAAATTTAATGATAGAAGACTTTCAGAATTTCTGCTCAATATCAGCAATTCTCAGGAGAAATTTTATTTGACCTTCTTCATCTCTATAATTATAATTTTATTTATACTGTGGTACTTCCTAGTGGTCCCTGTTAGGATTGAGACCATCTGGCTCTGTATGCAGACCATGGAAAGACAACCTTTACCTTTTGCAGTAAAATTTTAAAGATCAACAATGCTTGATGATTGAATTTTGATTCTTTTCAGAGGTATGTTTTCAGGTTGTAAACATGCAACCAAAGTGAAAATGGCAGGAGACCTGACCTCTCCCCGACTTTTCTGAGTAGTTTCACGAATCCAGTTTTTGTTTGCACAAATGGTGCACATGGAGAGAATCCTTTTATTCCTACAAATGAAAGTATTTGTGTGCAGATGAGCACATTCACATGCAAATTAATGTATTTGCACAAGAAGCACTTGCCCACCTGCCACACAGCCTTGGTTTTTTGACTTTCAGTGCCTGGAGTGAATAGAATAAGAATACCAGCAATATTTCAAAAGGTGAATGGTCAGTCATTGTGAACAGCAATCGAGATGGATTAAAAAAAATGGTGAAAATAATAAGTCAAATGGAAGTGTACAGAGAAGATTCTTACAAGTGTTCAGATAAGACATGTATATAGACCACTACCCCCCAGAGCTGAAGCAATGACAAACTGGAAGCAGGGAAAGAAGAGGGAGTATTAATCAAACTAAGGCTTTTGATAAATTCCTTTGTTTGCCTTCTTATTGAGCAGTTATATAAACTGCATGCAAGGATAAAACCTTTCCTGAAATAATGCAGTCTTACCACACTGAGATTCTGTTGATTAAACCTGTAGAGACCCTACAATACCACAAAACAAGTTTTTTTGCGTTGACGTGCTTCCTTTCTTTTTTTTATATACAAATGATTACCTCATAAGAAATAGAAATCTTTCTAGACTTCCCCATGCTCTCAGGATCACCACTACCTTGACAGCATAGAGCATGAATCTGTTTCACCAGACCAACTTGGCCTTCTAATAACAAAAGTTTAATGTTATTGAAACAATCTGAGAGTAGTGCATCATGCAGTTGAGGATCTGCATCCTTTAACTCCTTATTATCAGAAGCAGCAAGACTATTCAGCTAATTTCTTACCTATTCCTCATTACACCTTGTATGCAGCCAAGAAATTGCAGCAGAGATAGCATTTTGTGTGCCTTGGGGTAGACAAAAGTCTACCTCAAGGACAAAAAAAACAACACCAAAACCCCACTGCACCTGCAATGGCTCTTCAGGAGCTGGCGCTGACATCCACGTGCAGCAGGTGGACATTCAGTGAAGTGTATAAATCCCCTACAGAAGACTAAGGGAATAGGCTTTTTGGAGGCAGACCAGCCTGCCAAAATATGGCTGCTAGGTGACTGATGCATGATATCTCACAGGAGCCTTCCTAGACCTAGCTGAAGATTTTGAGGCCATACAGCCCCCAGAGATGGTTTTTTTTCTTTTTAATTTAAAATGTGTGATTACCCCTTACTTTCTACCACCTGTTCTGTTTATAAACTTCTGCAGGGCCCTTCTCTCTGCTCTAATTTCCAAAAAGCTGTCACGTTACCCTAACCCATGGGGCTACCTCCTACTGCAGGCACTGAGATGACTCGTGCATTCATGTGTGCAGAGTGGCAGCTGGCCCTAAGGCCAACCAGGGATGTGACCCATCTATCAGCTGCTTGGTTTTCTTGAAACTCTGAACCCTGCTAAAATAGACATCTCATGTGGAGCTTCACTTCTAGCACTGTTTCTGCCATTTCTGTACTTGTTATAATGAATTCTGGAAAGCTACCATTCACAAAAAAATGTTTGGAAAAAGTTGTAACTTCATTAAAATTTTCAGCATTTTGGACTTAAGAAATACCTATTTCTATAGGAACACAAGGTGCAAATTCATGGAGTCCCCTAAGACAAAATTAGATGTATTTTCTCTGAAATCACAGTCAGCTTGCTACCACACAGTAGTCATCCTTACACAGACATTCCTCCTCCTCTTTCTTTACTTTCCACCAGTTTGTCAGACGACAAAGCCTATCTAGTGTGCATCACTTAATTTCATGTTACTGACCCTCACCAACATAATTTCAGCTAGTACAAAGCATAGTCTCAGTAAACATTGTTTCAGGGTGTTTTTGCAAATCATTACAAAAGCCCACAAGGTTCTCTTGTCCAGTAATGCTGCAAAAATTGAAACTATATGAAAACATTCTAAATTAAAAACAGGGTGATCCCACAGAGGCATTTTTAACATGAATCTTCTTTGAAAATAAGTTGCCAATATGTCTTATAATGGAGTTTAAATGTGAGGTTTATACTATAAGAACACCCCAGAAAACAGATGTGATCATCACTTTGCAAGGTTTACTGAATGCTCCTAGATAAGCTTAATGAAGGAAAATGTCCTGATATCTGCAAAACATGAAAATACTCATGAAATTTGAAGAATGAGATATAAAAATAGATTAGAAAATACAGACTTTTAAGCCTTTGATCTTCAGCTGTTTGCAGATCCAAACTTAAAAGTCAGCCAGAACCAGAAATGCTGATTTATTGCTGAATAAGCTTATTTAATTTCTTCATAGTATTCCTGGGTATCCATATATACACACCCCAACAGGAAGCACAAGAAAAACTCAGAAGCTGAGACTGTGGTCCCAGTTATGTCACACTGAAAGTACACAGAGATTTATAGACACCTGGTTAGTTGGCTGATAGAAAGACAAATATTAAACTACATGACATTTCTCCATCAGTATGGTTTCAACAATTATTTAAGGCAATTGTAAATCTGTATATACCTTAAAGATTTATTCCTATGATTATATTGAATTTCAAAGCTATAGTAAAGTGAAAGCTTATCCTGATTGTGTACGATCAGAAATTCCACATCAGCCACATGCAGTTGCTAAGATCCATTGCAGTACCAGTTGAAACAGTACTTAATATTAGATAACAAGATAGACAAAATCAATCTAAAGTGTGTTCTGTTACAGTGATTCATCTGTTTTTTCTTAAACACAAAATTTCTTAGAGTGTAGGATATTTGTGGGCACTTTAAGTGTCCACTGCATAGGTCAGCAACAGCTGTGCTACCAATTGTAGATGTAGGCAGAGAGGATGAACAGTCCCAAAAACAGAGAGTTAAGTCAGTTGCTAAAAGGTTGTAATCAAACTAGTCCCTTCACTTCAAGCTTGATCACTGCTCAAGAGTAGATTTTTCTAATAATCCCAGTAAGGAAACCATACATGGTTATACTCATATACGAAGAACAGCAATTCTTCAGGAAGCTAGGGCAGGCAAAAATCAACCATTAACATTGTGTAAGGACTGCACACACCAAGAAACAAACAAAAAAAAAAAAAGAGTGAGATTATGCACATGAGAAAAATATTTTGGACCAAAATTAACAGAATTACATGGGATTATTGATTATATGTTAATGTTCTTGCTATTTATAGGAGAGTCACAGAAAACAACCTGCACCATCACTGTCCCAGCAGATAATCTCCAAAAATAAGATGCAGTAGTACAGAAGTAACCAGAAAGCGGTTATTTAATTACTACTATTAAAAATAAATAAATAAATAAATTATAGTGTCTTGTATTCTAATAGTGGCTATTTTCTAGCCGTTCTTTAAATGCATGTTGTTACACAGAATTACTAAAGGTTGCATTGATCAAAAGGTACAAGAACCCTTCTTCTTTCTGTCACTCATTGAAATTCAGCCCAAGAGAATAGTTACCAGTAGTTACACAGATGAAATTCTTAGGGAGTTTGCTATCACACAATGACTTTAGTCCCTTTTCTATATTTTTTTCAGAAAGAAGCAATTTCAAATGGTTTCATTATATTGCACAAGCAAGCCTGTCAGAGTGGCATGGAAGGAAGGTTTGCTGGTATTGCTCTGAATCTCAGTACCTTGTTTTTAATGATAAACATACACTAAAACCTAAGAGAGACGTGTTTGCAGGACACTATCAGCTTCCAGTTATAACTGCAAGACATTTCCAACATGTAAGAAGAACCATTGCCAAGCAATGTTTGTAATGAGTTCAGGGGCATTTGGTCACTGGGAAACTTTTGGTGCCTTCTTGGACTTTGGCACATTATATTGAGAACATTCCAGTTGACCCCATGAATAGGGACTGCTGGGTAACTGCATCAAAATGAGAAGCAGGCTGTAATGCAGGAGGGATGCTCAGGCAGTGAAAGCAGTACCACTGCATTGTATGCACTCCTTTCTCCCTGAAGATGTCACATTTTGAAAGTTTCCTTTGTGACTGAAACAAATAAAATCTTTTGGGGCTTTCTGAGTACTTATGCATCACAACATGAGCAACAGGGGGAAAGCAGATGTAATGCATTTCCCTCCTCCATTTCTAGCTCTGAACAGGAAATGAAGGGAAAGAGACCTTGGAGGATTTACTGGATGCTTTAGGATTTTTCTTCCCCTGAAATGGTCATTTCAGGGTTTCACTCACTGCCTCCAGAAGTATTTTCAGACAGGTTTTCCTCCTTCACACACATTGTGACTTTGAACAATGCCTTGATTAATCATTTGATTTCTCTTTCCCTTCCCCCAGAACTGAAATAGATCTGTGTCTACACGAAGGGGAGCACTACTACATGCAGTGAAGCCTGTAAATAAACACACAAAACTTTACCATGTCATCTTTTATAAAAATCTGGTTTTAAACATGTTATAACCTTAAGTCTTATAACCTCAGCATCTGTTAGAAGCATTGCCTGTTTACTGGCCTGTTGCCTTCTGCTCTAAGCAGAGCTCAGAGTTTGCACGTCCTCTTGTCATGGCCAGTGCTTATGCTGACATGGTCTGACCAGCTACTGCACAAATCCCAGCTACATTTTATTAAACCATGCAGTTATCACCATAATCCCTTATTAGGGCCTGGGGGACCTGACTCCGATAGTAGGGTGTATTTTCAGTTCAAAGCCTGCAGCCAGGAGATTATTAAATCCCCCAGCTGTGAGAAAGATTTCCCATTCCAGAGTCAAACCAGTGAAAAAACACACAACCCTCTCAGCCCCCTCTTTAGGATGCAGTCAAATAATTTACTCGACGTTTTCAGACTGGTAAAATTAATTCCCTTCAAACCCCTGAACCCACTAATGTGAGGTTTTACATCTTCCTCAAGTGCTGGGTTAAAGATACATGACTTGGACTTTTTACACTCTGTGGGCGCTAATGGACAACAGGAAGAAAACATTAAGGCTTTTCACCCAATTTCCAAGTTTCCAAATTTCTTATTCCTACCTGTCCTCCCAGCTAATAATGCTTTCCCTGGACAAAGCATTACACAGCATTTTTCACCAGAATTTTTCACCCTCTTTGAAGCATTTAATATGAATTAAATATACAGATCGTGCTCACACATACAAGACAGTTAAAAGAGCAATCCCACAGACAATTATCTTCTTGCACTGAAACAGCACCAAGTACTGCAACATGATAGTAATCGACAAGGTTGCCATCTCACCCCACCGAAAAATGAGAGAGTGTATTTGCCTGCATCAACGGCCTTGCAAAAAATGGGAACTGAACTCACAAGAACATTTCAAAAAATGCATGCTCAGAGATATGAGATAAACAGCAGCATCACAACAGGGAACTAGATATACTTCCAGAGGTCCCGTGTCTCTTATCACACATGCCACTGTGCCACACTGTAAGTTAAGGTCTTGGAGAAAATGTAATTTCTCTTTGCAGGGGAATAAAGCCTGTCTCTACAGCACATAAAAAAATAAAATTCCAAGACTATTGAGAGTAGGAAGTAACGAAGCAACGCCTATCTTATTTCTGATTCCACAAGGCAATGATGTTGATATTAATGAGTCAAGAAAACCCTTGCCACTCATTTTCAAATGTTCGTTCATGTTCTATACTCTGCACCAGATGCTTCAGCAACTTGCATGTTTGAATACTGTGAGGGAGGCAGGGTTACTTGGGGCCAAAAGCAAAGAAATAATGTAGTGCTTTAATCACAGACCATCCCTAAATGGAAGTCATAAATTAAGGATCTATACCTATATTGCAGTCTTTCTTGAGAAATATTATGTTTTTTATCAAATGATCATTTCAAATCTAAGTAGACTTTATCGGTGTCTACAGGTGTTCTAGTCTATTGGTGTATACCTACCCATAGTTTGATGGACTGTGTTCTACAGCAGTAATAAAAAATACAGATCCATAGCTTTGAAATACCTTAGCAGTGAGGGATAAGTCCGATTTCCATAGAACTTATTAACTGGATTTTTTTTCTTTTTGTGATTTGATGCACCATGGCTGTTTTATGCTAAATTTATCCTTCCCATGCGAGGCTCATAAACCAAAGACCAGACAAAAGAATGATGATAAACTATGCCATCATAGGTAAATGTAAAAGAATATAAATTAAACATATACCTCTGTCAAATATTTAGATGCTTCTATTGGAGTTCCTTGGTCATAGCAATAACTGTTCTCCAAAATCCCCTCATCATCTCCCTTGCTCCCTTTGTTGATCTGCTTTAAAGACCTTACACTTAGTTTCAGTTTGGCTTCCAAATATTCACACAAAACTGTGTGGATATAGTGGCTGACACCAGTGAAATACATGAAATATTGTCGGATTTTGACACCTGATTTTTTTGGGAAATAGTTTCTGACAAATTCAGGGTCAGGTGCAGCAGCAGTGTGGAGAAAGCAAATGAAGCAAACTGGTCTCCAACCCCATGAACTGGCATCTCTGTCACACAGCATGATGAGGAGACAGGAAACACAGTCCCTCAGGACTCCCACTAATTCCATGTAAACATTTGCCATAAAATCACTTTTGAATATTCTAAAGAGAAGGCTGATTCATTGTATATATATTTTTTTATATTAGGAAACTTCATGTCTTCCAGAAATGACACTGATTTTCAGGCTATTGTACAAAGTAGATATAAAAAAAATTACACATTATGCCATGTCAAACTAAAAGACAAGCAATACTAGACTTGAGCATCATGCACATGAAATTTGATGAAAATTTGCAGTAACCATGTAGCTGATAAAAATCAAGGTATAGTTTCTGATTACCAACCTCATGAATTTGGTTTTATTGTTACATTATATTATTGACTGGGATCCTTTCTGCTATGTTTCCTCTGGCCTCTGCCAGAGAGCCCCATTACTTTGCTTTATGATGTTAATGACATTAGCAATAATTTTTAAAAGGCTAATACTGGCTAACACAGAGCCATCTTGAGTTTGTTTTGTGGCTGTGCATCTAGAAATATTTGCTATAATTACTCATGTTGCTGGGGCTGCTGTATGCATCGTATTTTGCTGGTTTGGGAATTGTGTGCTATTTTGGACAATCAAGACAGGCCTTATGAATAAGTGGCTTTAGTGTCTTACTTGGTAGATAGCAATAGTGGCTAAATGATTAAGTGCACAAGATGGCAAAAATAACAAGCCAGTACTAATTATCAAATTTTTATGGTGTCATAGAATAATGATGGCACACAGCTTTCGCAAGAAGAAATGATCCAGCTTTGCTAATAGATTCAAATGCCGAGCTCCAAATTTGCTTGTTTGGTTGGGCTGGCGCTCTTCCCTCAGAGACTAGAAAAAGCTCCCATAAGCTTTCATTGGCCTAAATCAGAAACATCTGTTAAAAGCATGAATCACTCATTGGTTGAGATCAACAGTCAGAAAACCTGCATGAGGGCAGACTTTTTCCTCTCAGGTAGGTGACAAGTCAGCCATGTGCCATCGTTACTCCTCATGTCAATGTATATGTGTATTTCATTGAATTGCTAACTCAGCCCAAGCTGGCATCTTTCTTTGAGCTCTCTTAGTGATATTATACCATCCTGCACATTTCTGTCTTCCTTCAAATCACTGCTTTGTTACTCTTCACAACAACATACAAATGCATGAAAAGTTCCAGAAAGCTAAGGGAAAAGCCAGTCTTACAGTCCTTCAGAGTAAGTGAAACACACTGGAAACAAATTTAAACATATTTTTTTTTCCATCTCGTGTTCTTCTCTTTTAGACACAGAGACTTGATTTAGAGCCTTCTGTGAAACGACTTCTAGCTGATGCATGTTACAGACTTTGCAGGATCCCCATCATTGCTGATTTTGAGGAAAAAACAAGGCCCCATCTATAAGTATAAGCTACACCCCACTAAAAAAAAGCACAAAAATAGAGGACTATTCAGCATGCAACTTTGAAGGGTCCATGTTAGGGTATGTTTGGCCAGCTGTGCTAATTGCATCCAAACCCCCACGCCCACATTCCTACTGGCCCTGCTCCATCTCCCCATTTAGTATAGCTCTGCCTCTTTCTCTCTAATAGACTCTGGCATATTCTCCAGTCCCACTATTTCTAATCCTGACATTGCTTTGCCAAACTGTGGAGGCAGCTTGGGGAAAAGGAAAACCAAAACAAAGCAACCATCATCTTCAGCTGAAACTCACCCGCCTGCATGGCTGCCTTCCAACATGTCTGCCGGTGGCTGCCTGCTACAGGAGCTACTGCAGGAGTTGGAAACTTGAGGGGAAGGAGGAAAAAATACACAACAGACACACAAATGAGTGTTAGTGGCTTCAAAAGCAACAGCCATCTGTTTTCCTTACTGCCTGGCAGCATCAGGAGCTCCCTGCAGTGAGGATAGAGATTTGGCAGGTTTCCGTAACCCTATTGAGCTTTTACTGTCCCTATCAGCATCCCCTGCTGCTTCTCCCCACACCCTCAGACCAATTATACTTTGACTTTTTCATGAAGCAGCAATGCCTACACAACCTTGTACTCACATGCACTTTAATTACCAACACCTAGTCAAAACCAGCAAAGTTCAACTACCACTTAAACATGACATTCCTAAATTTGGAATTAATATGATTTTTCAGCCGTGTTGCATCCAAATCATAGGAAAACTGTTTTTAAAATGTAGGTGAGGCAGAGTTTACAACTCAGAAAAAGAACTTGGTTTAGTTTTGTGATAACATGAGCCATCCTATATCACTGAGATGTCAAGAAAAATTGTGTTGTATTTTTCCTCTGTGGTTCCCATTTCAGTTTTTATTTGCATAATGCTGCTTTCCCATGCAGAAGGTTGCCAAGAAAACAGAGCATGAAACCTGTCACAGAAATGCAACAAAGAGGATTCGGGGGCTTTATTTTCAAGTACATCTGAACAGATTTCAATGTATTTCGTTGCCATAAAAATCAAAATAGAAATGTGTTTAGGTTTATTATTAATATTTCTCTTCATTGTGTGCCAATTTTAAGGAAAGCAGCAAATAGTAGAAAAAAAAAGTGGCAGGTAAGAACATACATTAGGCACAGTAACAAAACCAGCTACCCACAACCACAATCTTCCCTTGAAGTAGCAGCTTTTTAGTACAGTTCTTGAAGGCTGTTTCTGTTCTCAGTTATCACAGCTTTAATATAACTTACAATCACTTCCTAGAGACATAGTTATCCGGATTTTACAAAGTGTTATCTGCTTTAGAGAAAAACAGAGTGCTGCATACAGTAATCTGTCGTGCAAGAGCAAGAGCAGCTGGTGTAGCTTACATAAAGTGGCAAATAGCCCAAGGCAATAAAATCTAAGCGTGTTCATAGCAAGAGCAACTATTGGCCTAGAACAGATGCCAGAATATGTTTCTGTTTGGGTCAAAAAATTATATGTTTATCTTCTGTTATAATGAAGATAAAACAAGAGGATGCCATTTCCTTAAATTTGGGGGTGACAGATTATTTTCAAAATTTAGCTTTTCTTTTTTGTTTTGTTTTGTTTTACATATATTCAGTGCTCCCAGTTACAAGATCTGGGTTATCACATAGATCTAAGCAAGTTGAAATCCAATTGGTTAAGTTATCTATCAATCTCCTTATCACCTGAACTTTGTGGGGGGCTTTGGGGGGAGGGTTGTTTGTTTCTTTTGGGGTGGGGTTTTTCTTTGGTTCTGGGTTTTTTTAACATAAAAGCAGAACTAGCTAAATGGAACGTGGAATCAGTAAGGGGTATTTGTGGTTTGAATTTTCATTTTTGAGTTTGTTTTTTTTAAAGGAAGGAGAATTTCTATTCAAGCATTTAGTCCCTGTCTCACACAGTTTATTCTTTTTCTGCTAGTTGTACTGCAAACCACCAGGTGTACCTGTATCACAGATGACTAAATGCTCTGCCTATGTATTACCAAAAGCACATTGGAAGAAGGCTGGAACTCGTCTGCATCCCAGCTCCAAACATATAGTAACTGATAGTACAGCAAAGATTCCTGTGATAGGGACGAGAGACAAGATGTGACCTGCTTAAGACTTCTGAAGCTATTGAAATACACACTAAAAATAGTAGCAGTGATCTCCATCACATCAGTTCCCATCCTGTCCATGGGCTTAGCAGCAACTTTATCACTAACTGAAGAGGGGACAGTCTGATGTGCTGTTTTCCCTATGCCTCCATAAGAAAGATGATTTTATGAAGACTCTAGATGCTGACGTAAGAGCTCAGTAGTTCCTCCTGTTGGGAAGGCATCTACAAATCCCCTTTAAGTCTGTATTTTCTCTCTTTTTTTCTCTGTCTTTTCTTTCTCTTTTTAAAAGTACATTCACTTAGGTTCTGCAAGAGTATCAGGTCCCCATTTTCTATTCAAAGGGCCCTGTCAGAAATGTTTAGTGTTTCGAAGAATAAGTCTCTTAGAAGTCTTTGTTTCCTTGTCTTAGAAAGCAACACAAACTGTGGGCCCACAAATACATGTAGCCAGAGTTTTTAATCAGCTCTGCCTGTAAGCCAATGACAAATTATTTGCTGAGGAGTGCAATCCCTCCACGAGTCAATATTAACACATATGAGATAGGAAGGATCTAGGGAAAGCAAAGTAGCTGCTTTGGTTCATTTTCTCCATCTTTTTGTGGGCAAAATTGTAATAGTACTAAAATGTAACCTTTTACATAATGGTAACAACAGCAGCATGACTTAACTATATGTGACAGCCACAGTGACTCTTCATGCAATATGTTTAATGATCTGTGTTTAATGAGAGCTGAGACACTTCCTGGACACTGTCCATAGCAGTCCTACTCTGAGGCTACAGTCACACATTTAGTGCAAGAAGAAACTCGAGAGGAAGTATTTTCTTACTCTTTCTGCTGTGACTGTGAACTCATCCAATGTGAAATGAATGTTGGAATGACACTGTGAAAAATAAAAAATAAAAGCACAGCAAAGGGAGCCACACCTTTCTTCTGGATTAACCCAGCTTCCTAGCAATGATAGTTTTAACATTGCTATTAATAAAGCCTTTCATTTTTCTTGTAAGGTCATATGCCTTCAATGAATAATTCCCATTTCAGTGTCATAGGTGAGTAGGGTTTGGGATGTAATGTTTACCTTCTCCTATCTCACCTTGCCACAACTTCCTAGTCAAAAAGTTCTTACCATAAAGAATCTACAAGAACCTATAAGTGGATTGAAAAAAAGCAGCACAAAAAGCAGCAAATAAGTCCTACTGTTAGTATCTCCATAGTGCCTCCAAGTCACTGGGAAGTGAAAGGTGCTTAGAAGAAACTCATTATGCAGAGAACATAATTGTGTTGGGGTTTTTTTATTATTATTCCACAGCTGTGAGTTCCAGCACATTTGGACCTCCCCCAGCTGTGCATACAAACACCTGCAAAGCACATCAGAGACCATGGACAGAAAGTCATACTTTGCGAACAAGAAAAGAGGAACACACACATTTTACCATGAACATTATGGTCTAGGTTGTCCTTTAGAGGCTTAGCCTTTCTCAGTTGACAGGAGGAATGAGTTGTTCCACTGGTATTTTGGCATTTTAGCACAAATGCCTCCCGGGAGCTAAAAAGCATTTCCTGTAGCAGCAACTACCTGGCGGGTTCAGTGGGTGCAGCTTGAACTTGGCACTCACTAGCAAAACTAGCACATCCTGCTGCAGAGGAATGAGATTTGGGACTTGATAGCTCTCACCCTCAGCAGGCTCAGAGCTTGTCATGTTGCCCTTTTCGTGCCTCCTATGTCACGGATCCAGTGTAAATTTGACCTTGCTTAGGAAGATCATTAGTCCCAGAAGAGACTCTGTTCCACAGAACAGAAAGGGAAGAAAACATTTCTTGAGCTCTCTCTCTATCCTGAAACATTAGAATTACTAATAGAGTTCCCAGCTGCTATGATAGTTTGCATAATATGAACACCTGCCTGCAGCAATGACACAACCAAAGTAATTGACATTTGGCCATTATACAGCTAGAAATTACTTTTCAGCACTGCAGAACCAGGCCAATTAAAACAAGTAGCTATAGCTAAAAGATAGGGTAATCCTGTTCTGCTCTGGCAGACATCTAGACCTCTGGATGCATACATGTTTTTTAAATGGTCATTCTAGCTCTGCACTAAAGGTTTGTTTGAAGCCAATAGCTCATTGCCCTAAGAAACTGCATTCCTTATGGGTTAATATTTCACTTGACAGGAATCCTTTCTGGCCAGAGATCAACTATGCAAACAGGTTTGTATCTCATTGTTTCCAGGAACAAGAGTTTTTCAAACCCTTCTCGAACACAGCTGAATCAAAATATATACTCCCCAATTCTCTTTCTTCTATTTAAATCCATAATTTCAGGTGTACTCTCTTCTATAAGAATAGCATACTTCTTTACATTAGTTACATATTATTGAAGTACAGTGTACTTATATTAGTAACAAGTTGCATATACCATAAAAACGTACAGTTTTGGAGCTCATGCTTACAAAAACATTAGAGTGATTTAGTCTCACATGGACATTTAGCACAACAAATCCCTTTTTTTTCCATTTGGGACTATCTGGCATTACTGTATCTAAGCTCATGCCAGGAAATGTGTCTTCCTGCTACATCTATTAACATTATCTCCTCTGAGTAACATACAAGACAAATATACAACAAAAATATCACATACTACATTACATAATCTTCTGTTCCTGTCCTACAACACGTTGGTCACTAACAAAGAGCTTGACCTTTCTTCTAAAGGCTTTTATATCAGTAGCTGCTGCTTTTGGCTTACTTTACTTACGGTGGGCAGTGAAACAGATTGGATTTTATGCTCCCACCTTCATGTTCTACTTTTGTCTCCCTGGGGGCTACTACAAGGAAGTGCACCAGAAATTTGGGAATTAAACTGGAAACAGGAAGACTGGGAAAAAAACCACAAATGAGTCAGAAAAGGTTTTAAGCTATTCAGGTGAGTAAGATGTATAAGGATAATGAATCATAGGGAAATTATAATCTGGATATTGACAGTAGAGTTTGCTTTTAATAATATCATAAAATGCTTGCTTGTTTTTGAGTGCTTTACATCTCCCAACAGCAAATCTTTACTGAAAAATGTGTGTGGTGAAGATAAGCAAGACTGCTTTAACATCCTTCTGGGCCAAGTATACTCCACTTACAAAATGTCAGTCCAACTCTTCATGCAGGATAGAGACATTGTTGTTCTTGGGCTTTCAGAAAGTGCATCAGCTCTTACCCAGTATCAACTTCACTGAAAAGCTAGAACAGAGTATCATTCTATATCACTTACAAACACGTTGATCATAAATATTCTGATAGAAAATAATAGATCAGAAAACTTTTCAGATATTAGTTTTATAGGACTAACCTCAGGATGCCTCTTCACAGGACGTCTAACTACCTGTCTTCTGCCTTAAATCAGTGATGACATTAAGAAAGGAGTCCTGAATCCTCACCCTCGTAAATACAGGCAGAAGTTCCCAGATCACACTCTACTAGTGAAAGCAATGCAGGTTGGCATGTCATGCCCATCTCAGACATATTGCTTATTTCCTCCCCAGTTTCCTGAGGAAGCCACGGCCTTCCACAGTGCAATATGTATCAATCATATTATTAAAACCAGTCCCTCAGCCCCGTAGCAAGAGCATGCCTGTGATGTTAGGGGAATTTGGAAGTATTCTGGGTCACTCAATAAGACTGTTTTCCTGTCCTGTCCTGTCACTGGGCTTGCATCCAACACATGACAGACAATGTCTGAACTTTCATTAAATTCCAGATGTCTCATCTGATGATGAGAAGCCATGTCCCTCAGGAGGGAGGCTCTGTGGCTTCTTCTGCCTAAAATGTTGAGCATTATTAAGGCTTTAGGAACAAACGTAGTCATCTAGTCTCAATGCCAGGAAACAGAAGACTAGAATGGTTTAATTCCTGCTTTCGTCAGAGTGCACCTTTCCTAAAACATCCATTTCCTCATTTGATAATTTCTAATAATGGATGATCCCTGGAAACACTGGTAGCCATAGCCTTTGGTTACCAGCTCAATAATCACTGCAGCTGTTAAAAACTTATCTTTCATTTCTGGTCTAGCTACAGTTTCTTATTTTGTATCAGAGCAGTGGGCTGAACATCCTTGTTCTAAAGTTTCTGTGCCTTCCATAATTTTTCTAATAGATTGTGATCAAACTCATCTTTTACAAGCTAAACAGAGTGAACTTCATGAAAGTTTTGCTGCTGTTTTTCAGCCCTTGTTGTAACTTTTTACTGGAAAAGTACATAAATACTTCTTGTCTACACAACCTTCAGTATAGTAGTCTCTGGGTGTTTTGATTGCCCTACTGCAAAATGAATGGAGGTCCTAAGCATTTACAGAAGCCTGATATAACCAACAGTGATCACATTGCTGCTGCTAGTGCTCAGAGCAGGAGGGATGAGAGATAAGAGGGGAAAGCCCTTCTACCCCTTCATCTTCCTTCCTTTCTTCCCTTTCCAGTACCTTCATGCTCTGCTTACAATGGCATGCTAAAAATTTTGATTGGAGCTGTTGTAGTCTCCATGACATTTGTCCTTTTGTTATTCTATTTTATTAATCAAGATGCCTTAAATCAAAAAGTCTCATGAAAGTCTGTGCTTATTATATTGATATTATGACAGATGTTTGTAGCTTTATCCAAAAACATTATGGTAATTTGACAAAACCTGATAAGGAAGGTCTGAGGGATTTTGTTTTTTTAATACGTACCTTTTTTCATAATGAAGCCCTTACTGATTGGTTCTTTTCATTGCCTTTCTTTGCCCAGGTCTCTTCAGACCCAATCTATTCTACCTTTCCATGCACAGATGTAGATAAGGTGCCAGTGCTATCAGTCCTTATTCTGCAATACCAGGTCTCATTTCTGAGCTTAAATTTTAGAAGCTGTTATTTACCCATCACAAGGTTCTTGCAGATGACAGTAATTCTTTGTATTATTACTTGCTTTTTCTGTCGATAAGCATTGCCTCAACGTTACATTTAGCATCTTAGAATATCAAAAAAAAAGGAAAAAAAATTGTCAAAACCTCAACAATAATGCAGTAGTTGCCACCTTCCACATTATCACACAGGACCAGAGAATGAGGAAGCTGAGATAATCTCCAGATCAACACCTGCACTGTTCCAGCCAAGCCCTCTAGTTTAAGGTCTTTCCTTACTAGGGATAGAGCAACCCTGGTGGAGTGTTTCTGTGGATAGCACTTTTGTATTTGTGTGGCCTTTCTGTAGTATAAGGTGTAGGCATTTGAGTTAGACATAAATGTTATGATAATATTTATTTTTTGCTCTAAAGACGTATATTAGTTAATTTAATAAGTTTTGAATTCTGTCAAAACTTACTTCTTCACCTAGACCTGTACAACCCACAGAAACAAGAAGCAGAATTTGTTAAAGATTTCAAGAGAGGCAAACATGCAAAATTAGACTGCTTCAGCCATGCAAACTGATCTTATGTATGAAAGTTTTATATATAAAACACTGAAATTGAAAACTGCATTGACTGCAATTCCTATAGTATGTAGCTTCCAGGATAATGGGATGAACATTTTCTTCCTTTGTTTATTTAATGAGAATACTTATCTTTTTCTTTTTTTTTTCCCCTGGTGACGCAAGTGTTGGGTAATCTTTTAACTCCTGCAGAGGACATGAGGGTAGGACAGTAATTGGTGGCTGGGCATTAACACCCAGTACTATATCTCATTTTTCAATTATTGCAGTGTAGTGATAGAACACCCATCTAAGTTAGATATATAGCTGCAGACAAAGGTCAAAGGGAGATCATTTACAATCCACCATTTAATTTGTTGCTTCTAGTTATGAGGGGAAAAAATCCTCACAGTTATCCTACTTTCTTCAGCAACAAGGAAAAAGTACCAACAGACCTCAGCATATATGGGGAACTTAGGACTACCTGATTTCTCCATGTCCCGCCAGAGTGGGGTGCACATGGGTAAATTAAAGCTTCATGACATGATCCAAAATGAGATGAAATTACTTATTCAAGTTGATTTCAATCAATTTGGAATCAAGACTTACCTCAAAAGAGTTCTAAATCTTTAGGATAACATTAACTGCTACCTCTTTTTATTGCACCAGTATTGTGAAAAGCGTTCAGTCTCGTAAGCAATGACATCACATGTATTAAAAATGAGGCTAAATGAGGGATAGGCCTTGTACTAAAGAGGAAAGCTTAGGAAAAGGTGCATTTTCTGTTCTGCATAAAATATATTCCTGTGGTAATTTGTGCCCAAAGTGAATGTAGTGTTAACAATATTTGAGATAAAAATCCATCAAGCCAGAAAATATAAATGGACAATGAGCAGACCAAATAGAGACATTTTACAGTTGTCGTCATCTCTAAATAAATGCACCTAAATACAAGCCACTCTGGAGTGTGGCTATACTGATGCACACTCCTGGGCACCCTTCCAAGCAAGCCACAGTGACCCCTTTGAGTGGCAGTGGAGGGCGTCCACAGGCCTGGCTCAGTGCAGGATGGATTGAAGAGGTGCTGTTCCACCGCAGAACCACGGCTGAAGTTCTTGCATTCAGTTTCATTCAGAATGGGCAAGCCCAAACCCTTCTGCACGTTCTCATTATGGGCAATCGTTTCCACACGTTTGTTCGAACGAAAGCCAGGGGTTTATGATCCAGAAAGTGGGGAGGGAGTGGAGCAACGATTCCATATTTCTGTAACTATTTTAGCATTTTACTAGTCTTTGAACTTCTGCAAACAAATTGCGCTACAGGAATAATTCTAGAAAAGAGCAGTGCATCATATGCCTAAATACCTTCTCAGGTGTTTGTACAGAGAGAGGGTATTTGAATAATGCTGTTTAGGTTTTATTCAGCCACATCTGCACAGAGCGATCTAGTTGAAAACAAATGCAAATAAGCAGAGTCAAAGCGTGTCTGATGTGAGCACTGGGGTGTTTATGCTATACCTCACACATACCAAACAAGCAAGTCTACCCACTTTTTTATTTGCTGTTTACCCTTATGAAGTATGTACTCTACAACTGTCTTAACATGTATTGGCATGTTTGACCCCTATATGAAAGACAAAGAGGATTCTTTGCTTCATTTCGTGTGTACCAGGCATTAGACCCATGCAAAGCAAAGCAATAAATTATACTTCTTATTTGGTTATGCTATCCCCCTGACTTGATAGTGCTTCTGCTCCTTTTCTACTTGTCTTACAATGGAAAAAAATAGCCAGAGAAAGCAACAGTGGACAGGGATCTATATATACATAACTTTCCAGTTTTGTTTAGCTTGAAACAAAGGATTTATTTTTCTTTGATAATTAAGATATGAAGTACAGAACAAAAGACTACACAAATAAGATAGAAAGAACAGCACCCAGTCTTCACCTGGCCTGACTTTCCAGAGTTGACAGTACCTTTCTTTTGCAAATTCCTGGACATGTTGGAATGGAAATTTTAGTTAGAGATTTTTGTTTCATAGTGGCTAGTCTGAAACATCTGCCACATAGTTGACTGAAACATTCACAACTGGAATCAAATTAAATTTGTTCAAGGAGACATAGTGCTACAGGGTGCTTCATCACTTGAAGGAACAGGAGTCAGATCACAAAATGTTCACGTAATAGCTCAAAAGCAGCACTTGAATAATTCAGCTTTACAATCCTGATATGCTTCTATAATGGCTGCTTCTAAAATATATTTTCCCTTTGGACTGATTTGTTTGACCTTTCTACAAGCTTGTTGACTTGGAACAGTGGGTGACTCCGAGTGGGTACACCTGCACAGCCAGTTAACCACATATGTCTGAGCCAGGATCAGCACATGGAGGTGCACCTGGGATGGAAACACACAAGTGAAAGAACTCAGAATTAAAAGGAGGTGAAAACAGAGGTGAGGCTGAAACAAGTTTTTTAAAAATTGTTGAAGTGGATGAAATGACAAACATTGAAAAAAGCAAGATTTTGTAGATTTTCAGAGCGAAGGAAAGCACATGAAAGGGTTAAAAAGTGAAATTGCATTAACCTTATTTTCCAAATAAAAGTTTATTAACATGATTAAGTTGCAAAGGAGCTAGTTTTAAATATGCATATATGTAAAAAAAGGTGAGTGGAAAATTTTACTGTGTGAGTCAAATTTTGCTCTGCAACAGAGAGAGGTATGAACTTATATTAACTTCATAAAAGACACTGTTCATTTATGAATCAAATTTAATTTCTTATTTGTTTACTGAAGATTTTATGCAAACAAATACAAATAAACTAGTTTACTAGTTTACTAACATAATTTGGAGAACTTTTAATGAATATTTTAGAAGGCTGAAAAGCCAAAACAAAACTTTAAATATAAATTAGGTTAGAGGGAGATGATGTTTCAGTACCAGGAATTCAGCATGAGAAAGAAAACAAATTTTGTATAGTAATGAAGAGAATTTTAGCTGCAGAAATGGTGCTGTTTATTTTCTTTTCTGAAAAAGAGAGAGAAACCTCCAGAGGAGGGAAAAAAAAATCCAAAACCAAACCCTGAAACCATAATTTGTATTGTATAGAATTTCAAAAAAGCCAGGACAGCTCACCAGAGGTGGGTTCTGTGTAGAAGAGTCAGCGCAGTCTGACGTGTTTCATGCAGCTTCTGGTCCGGGCTGGTGAGGTGCAAATCATCTGCTCTTCAGAAGGGTGTGCTAGTGCTTCTGCCTCAGCCACTACGCACTATTGGGGGTTAATTTTTTTTCATGGAAGTGTTGTATTAATCATGGAAGTGGTGCCAACTCGCCAAACCTTCATCATTCCAGGAAGAGGCCTCTCCACAGCCACAAGACTGTTCCTTCATTGCAGGAGCAGTGCTAATGGGCTGCACTCTTCTTAATCGCCCAAGAAAAGCACTTCAATCCAGGTGTGTTTTGTGGAAGCCATGTTCACAAGCAACAACACCTTCCTACCACCCCATTTGGTGGCAGAAAGGACCAAGAGACAGTGAAAAAGTCAAATCACTGATCAGGACTGTGAGAATGGTCAGGAGCCAGTGTTGATCATTTAGGAGAGAGTAGTGGGATAGGAAGGTACATTTCTCTTACAAAATTTAAATTGAACCAAAATTAGATCATCCTACTGGTATCTGGAAAGGAAATACCTGCCACAATAATATTAGAAAGTATTAAACAAGAACTCCAAAAACAAGATTGTTCCCATTGGCTGGAGATGCTCCTCTAGCCCTCACAAATGCCTTTGAGTGGAATAGCAAAAGGTTTGGCTGGTAGTTCGTCTCACAGTAACTTGACATAGTAAGAAATTTTGTATATATGTAACACTAAATTCTGATCCTTAAGGAAAGTGGCAGTGTCACCCTAAACTAAATTCATAATCTTAATAGATTTTATTAGTCTAATCCAGGCGCTTCATAGATACGGTATCTTTGCTTCCTTTTTTGCCTTCTAAAATGCTTTTCTCAAGTTCTTTAAGTAATGGTCAGATTCACATGTTTGTGTTTCTTTCTGAAGTATCTTGGATTTTGCTTCTAAAAACAGGAGTTATGTTTGAGTTGCATTTACTTCAGACTCCCTTTCTTGAGTCTTTTGTTTCTTTCAGCTTAACATTAAAGCTCTCTTTAAGCTTTGCAGAAGCCATATTACTCCAGATCAACAGTTCATGTTAGTCTGTTATCCCACCACTGGCAGCAAATGCCTGGAGAATGATAAAGCAGGGCAAGACCTTAGGGATGCTTTACAAGACTACCCTCTCATTAACTAAGAGTATTTTGAACATTAAACAATTTTCAATACAGTTTACTTCTTTATTTTAATACATGCAACTGTAAATATAAGTTCTATCAAAATTATTTGCAGGAGCAAAATTTAATTTAGTTCCCTTTCTTCTATTTCAGATATCCTACTTACATGAAGAAGGGGCCATAAAGAGACATAGTCACCATTTAATTCAAACTAAGATAGCATAAGGGTAAGAGATAAGTGTTTGAGAACTAATGCTTTTATCTTGTTAAACTCTGCACGGAGATTAATGTTTAACATCTTATAGTTCTATGATGCATATTGGATTATGACTCAACAATGACATTTGGATGATCCATACAGTGCAAACTTGAAGTCTACTACAAAAGAGAAATTAAATATAATGAAAATAGAAACAAACAAACAAAAAACAACTTAAAATGTCTTAGAAGTCCCCTTTTCATATTGTAATGTGTAGTAATGACTCAAGAAAACTAATGAAGAGAATAACACGGCAAGACCAGTGGGTATTTTGGTTAGTTCCTGGTACAACTAAGGAAACCACAAAACCACATCAATCTCTATTCTGCTCAACCAGTTACAACAGAAAACATTTCTGATTTTGTTTCTAGAACTGCAAACCGCAAAAATAAAGATGGTTTTGCTCATTCTCAGCAATTACCCTAGATTGCTTTCAGAACCTTATTGACATTTAAAAGTAGCGTCTCAGCACAGTGCTTGGGTGTGACATGAAGCAAGCCATGCAAGCACTGATACCATGTTTGCCTCAGGAACTGTGAAATCTGAATTCTGACTATTTTCTACTTCTTACATATGGAATAAAAGTACTTTTGATTCCTGCAAGAATCAACACATCTCCTAGCCATATTTTATGTCATGCTACAAAGGGAAAAGATGGTTATCAGTGCATTTAAATAATCAAGTTCTATTTTCATGTATCAACTGCTTCACAAAATAAACAATGAATAATACTAGTTGGGTAAAAAGACTGTTCTCTGTTCTTGGCAGTTCTTAAGTGATTCTGTATAGCAGGACTGATGACTACTAATCTAGAGATAATGTTGTTTTCTTTGCTTAAAAGGTATACCATTGCCTTATGCCTATGCTTTTTACCCAGCAGTACACAGGAGATACAGCCGAGCATACACCTATCCCACACTGGAATGTTGCTGAGATTTCAGCTGATATTTCAGCCAAGTACCTAAGAGATCTTAAATTTGGTGGTTTTGTCCAGCCATGCCCCTGAATGACAGTGCTGGCCTACAAGGGGTCCTGAAAACTTTCTTAGCCATGTCCATAAAGCCTTCTCAAAGCAGCTATGCAAGGTGTTACAGGATCCTTTAGTATCCCTCGAGCAGGATGGATATGCTCCATATGTTACAATCATGGGAGGACTATGGAGTGAAAGCAAGGTTGATCTGTTTACAAAGTTTGCCCCCCACCAGTTCTGATGACCCAGACAATCCCTCCATGTTCAGCTATATTGGCTTCTGAGTATGCAAGAGCAGAGCTGTCTAAACAGCTGCACCACAGTCAGGAATCCAAGAGCATATCTGGAAATGTTTTCTACTTCTAAAAAAACCTGAACCTTGCAAGTATAATTAAATCTTTCTGTAAATGGAAAGCCAAAGAATGGCATTTTTCTTTGACGCAGATCATAGTCAAATAGCTTTTAGTTGTAAGTATAGCAATACTTTAAATCAATCACTGCAGTCTTTAAACTGGAAATAACCTAGAAGCACCTCTGTGTTTGACATCTGTAACAAAATGAATGCCTGGTTAGCATTCTTCCTACCACAAATTCGTCAGTTCTTCTTTTTCCATCTGGCTATAAAAGTAAAGGTTATGTAGAAATTAGCTCATAGGTTATTGCATACAAACAGTAATCTGTTGACCTGATACTGTCAAGAACTTGGATTTTTTTCTCTCAATTTATGAATCTTTTAGTAGCATAATGAGTAGATCAAATATATGTTGATTTTCCAGGTAACAGTATGTGACAACCAATACTTTTTGTGTATTCATGATCCGGTAAAGAGAAATATGAGGAAAGTCACCTTTATTTAGGATAGCCAAATCCAGAAAGACACCGAAGAATATTAAAAAGATTTAATAACGGTAGGTGACTAATAGCGAAATATCTAAGTCCTTCAACTTTTTCTAAGGATCAGTAAGCAAAAAATTGGGTGATACAGCACAAAAATTCAGTTCTGAGATTTGTGTGTTTACTTAGCAAGGGACTGTCAGAAATGGTGGCAATCTGCAGAACGTCTATGACATGTTTAAAAATGTACTGTGAGCCAGTCCTCCATCTGGGTGTGATTCCCAGGGAAACAGATAGACTCGTATGGCAGTTCTGTTACCCCGATACACTCTCCTCTGTAAGTGTTAATGTAATTTTTTAAGTTTTCTGTTAATTATCTCTAGAGTAGATACTATCTTAATATAGCCATTGTTCAAGAAAGCAAATATTGAAATCATTATATTAGAGCTTTGCAGGTTACAAATGATCAAAAGTGTGTTAATCCTTCTTCGCATTCCTTACAGAAGCATTCAGATAATCTTCTAGTGACAAAAAAAACATCTTCCAAAGAACAAAGATAATTTTGGAAGATTAAAGCTTTCCTAGTCTAAGTGTCTAATCATAAAGTACAATTGAGTACTATATGATAAGTCAAAAGTTAAAGAAAATCTTCTATTTTCTGAGCAATTTCCTGGGAGCTCTTTTTATAGGAGTATTGAGTAGTAAAGTCTACGATATAGATTGTAATCTGTGGAATTGTTTTGGCTGAGTACCCTTACACTTCTAACATTAATGGATGAGTCCTTAAGCATTAATTTCTAATATTGCTGTCACTATGTTATTTAGAATTAAATATAAAAATCACCAAGGAAAAAGATTAATACTACTAAATACCCCAAATGTACTTAAAAATTTAGTTCTTCAAAGATTGACCTTCACAAAACAGAAATTAGGCTTACTTCCAAGAACTTTATTTTTTAATTTTGAAGACCCTATGCAGTATTTTTATGAACTAAAATAAACCATTTGATGTTATGAATGCAGTTTTCTGAGGGGTTTTTGGTTTCCCTATTTTTTTTTTTTTTTTAATCAAGCAGAATTGTTGATTTAGTAAACATATGAGCCTGTTTCTGACCTTTCTTGTTAGAAACAGTTCTGGAACTCTGAGGCAAGGGATGCTATTCAAAAGGCATTTAGCTTTCTAAAGTGTGCAGTATGTGAGATGAAGCAAGACAGAGTAATTGCAATGCTTCCCAGGCCTTTTCATTTGAAGACTTCCAATGCCCGTTGTGGCAAATCTCAGCTTGGCAGTTTTCCACTTCTGGAATAACTGCATCTTTCTTCATTGGACATGCTTCCTTCCCTTTATTTCTCCTGTAAGCCTGGCCCTGAAGCTCCTCAGTTTTACTTTATTTACCTTCTTACTTATGCTATTTATATTCATAGGTCCAGGCTATTCACGTTCTTGGATGTTTCACATATATTTCCTAGAGAGGAAAAATATGCCTTTGGAAACAAAGACTTCCACTTCAGCATGTCCTTGCTTTAAACTGCGTGATACTAGACTTCTAGATGGCTTTTGTAGGATGGGAAGGTACTGCAAATTTAGCAGTGCCTTTATCCGTCGCCATGGTGAAACACTCACTGGCAGAGGCACCCTGGGTTGCCGCACCTGGCTCGTGGCATGGTAGAAATCTGTGTGCTTCCATTGTTCTCAGAGAATTCCAGTGCCCTGTCAAGCTTCCTGCAGCTCTATCTGCTATTTCTTTGTAGAAAGGGAACCACTGTAACCCAGGATCACTGGCTGTACATACTCTCCTTTCCTCAGGATATCAGCAAGCATGTTTTTTTCCAGATCTCTGTCTCTTTACAGGCTCTTCTCTCACTTTCCTTCCTCAGGGACGTGATGGTAGCAATATCTGTGCAGATGCCGGAAAATGTGGTAGTGCCACCAGTCTGCAGACTTCTGTAAAATAACTGAAAACATAGTCTAAATGTCCACATTCCCATTTTGTTGTCACTCTTGAGTGTTTTTTTTTTAGTTTGAGTTCTCCGTTCCTGCATGTGCCTTTCTCTCCTAATTAGGGCCTCTTTTGAAATCTATAATTATTACTGCTCCTCTGATGGCACACCATTTACCTAAAATGGTGTGTGGCGCTTCCTTCCTAATCTCTAATTCTTTTTGAGAGGTGACTCTCATCATCTTCACCAGATGATCCTTTGTCTTCTGAGTCCACTCAGTAAAACCACTTTCTCTGGTACAGCTCTTTACTTAGCATGTCCAATTTAGCGCTCAGATAAATCTATTTACATGTTAATAAATCTCATTCCTTCTACCACCCAACTCAGACAAGCATAGTGTATTTTTCAGTGCCAATGTGTGTCTCAAAAGAATTAATTCATTGCCTTATGAGAATACAAAGTTAAACTACTAACTGTTAGTTTCTTCACATTCTATAAAAAGAATGCAGAAATATTTCTTTCATGCTCAGTATCCTTACATCCCATCAGCATTACTCACCATCCCAGAGCTGTTTGGAAAGATATTGTGCCTGTTGCCTCCTACTCAGATGTAAAGATATTTAATTGAATTCAATCTCCCTCATCAAGTATCACCTGTACTAAAGATTTTTGTGTAGCTATGCATTGCATAATGCTTAGCAAGCTTCTTGCAGAGCTCAACAGAGTTATCACATGGCCATGGAATGAGCTGGAATTGTATTTCTCATCTCCTGGGCCAATTTATTGCACTGTCTGGGAGAGTTTCTAATCTCAGTTATGCTAGAACCAATTAGAACACTCTGGATAGCTGCCAGCACAAGAACAGATTTTGACTCATTCTTTCATGTTTTGAGCTTTTTTACTCATTTTCTTTTCATCACAAAACTTTGTGACAGAGTCAGAAATTAGTTATAAAAATACATATTTTGCTTATGTGTTTGGAAAATTCTGTTCAAAGTTAATTCTTAATTGGGCATGCATGCTTTTGTTCTATGTGTTTTGAATACCCACATCATTAGCCACAAAAGCCAGGCTAAATCTATGTTAAATTGTAGACATTTTAAATTCCTTTTGTTATTAACATAAATAATTGATTCTAAAATCTTCTGTACCCTAAGCAATGTGCTATAACAAGTTGCTCTGGTTTGAGGTGTGTTAATTTTACACAACCTCCCTTCCTTTTCTTTATGTTATGCATGACTTACCAGTGACAAAAAGAATCAAAAATGCTTGCTTTTCCAACAACTCCTAGAAAATATTTTTTAATATATATAAGCACATCTGTTGTGCAATGTACTGCTTGCTTAATAACATCAGTTTCACTTTCTCCTAAAAAGTGGGATAATTTGACTTAAGTCCCTAAGAGTGTAAGTCACTGTGCAAACCATTTTCAACATTTTGGTCATTCTGATGCTCTTGAAAACCTTTCCTTCCCCAGGCACTCACCAGACCTTTCCATCAGTTAAGTCCACTCACCTCTTATTTTGAAAGCTTATTTGTCATGTAGTAAGGGAATAGACTTTTAAATAAGATTTCTGAGCAGAGTATATTCTCCCTTACCAGTTAGTAGCAAAACTAGGAATTAGAATTAGCTTGGTTGTAAGATTTTCACCACAGGAGCTATTATTGGCAGTCTGATTAATGGAATACATGGAACTAGTTTCCAAGAATTGTTTGGATTTTATTTTCCAAATTAAAAAGTAGCTGCAACAATTCACATTCTTGTTTGTTTCCACACATAGAGAAGCCTGAAAACAAGCTAAACAAAACCTTCCCAAACTGGACCAAATATTACTCTCATTTACACCCTAAAAATCAACAGGAGTGAAGCAGGAAGCAGAATAAGCTACCAACTGTAATAATTTTAATTGACTAATCTGTTTGCTTTGGTTTACTATATCCACCCATTTTCCTTATTTTTCATTTCCTTCCCCTTTGTATCCAGTGTATGGCCTGAAGTCTATGGTATAAGTCTACCTATTACATCCAGGCTTCACAGCACTGGCTGATCTTCCCAGTGCTTTTCCTACAAAACAGCACAAAACAGCTAGAACAGACTGTGAGACGCACCTGCAATTCACTCTGAACCCATGATGTGTCTGGCTAAGTCAGTGAGCGGTTGTGAAATTATATTTTTCCATAGGAGGGATTACTTTGCAAAGATAGCAGGGGAGAAGAATGAGTCATATTCTTCAAGAGAAAAACATTGGTCTCCCAAACCATAAAAGAATGATGTTATTCTGGATGAAATAATCTTGCAGTGCTCTGTTTAGTGTAATATCTCTTTCTAGAACCTGTTGTGGAACATATTATTTTACTGCTGCAGTACTTAGTTTAGGGAGCAAAATCACAATTCATCTTTCTTAGAAATGAAAAACCAAATAGCAGCCAAGTGCTGTGATGTTCAAGATGTTCAAGCAACTTAGACAGCCCTAGGGGCTCTGCACCTTGGGGGCTGGTACAGCCAGGCTCCCAGGCACAAGTGGAAATCCGTGATTCTTGGCTACACCAGTGGGCAAATTGAAAAGGAGTAACAATATGTGTTGAAAATGGAAATAGTTTCCCTAAAAAAGCAGGGTCCTTGTTCAGGCTAGTCAAATATTTGCTATCAAAGCTGTTCTTCAGTGGCAGACTACTCTCATAAATTGGTTGTTTGTTTTGGTTTTTTTTCTAAAGCATATCTCTTTTCCTTGGAAAACTGAGTTTTCATTATTTAAAAAAAAAAAAAAAAGAAAATCTTATGAACATAGAAGGTTTCAAGTAAAAGCTGAAAACCGTCCAAAATTTTCCCTGTGAAAATAAAGGCCGTTTTTGTTCAAGTATAGTCCTTGCCCTTCTATCACTCCACAGCCAGTTTTAGAGTTATTAACAAATAGAAACCTCTGTTAAAAATTAGTTCTGGTTAAAAATACATCTCAAGAACCTGCCTACAGGCAGACTATCTAATACATATTTTCCTTTTAATTTTTTTATTCTTTTATTTTTTTATTAATTTGCCATGAAGTTCTCCTTTGTTGAGCAAATAGTGGAAACACTGAGCAAATATTAAATAAATAGGTTTTATTACTTGAAAACAGATAATAAGCTTTACCTCTTTAGGAGAAGAATGTATAAGTGCGCTTCCTTGAAACTTAATCATTAGTGTGACGGAGAGACCAGAATGCAATCACAGTCTCCAGTGAAAGACTCTAATTTTCGGAGGATCCAGGACCCTGGACATGAGGGCAGGTACTATACATCTGAAGTTATGGAGAACCAGTGGAGGAGGGCCATGGTCAAAGCCCCAGGTTGGGAGAAGGACCATTGCTGCAACTTTCTGAGCATACAGAGTGGGGAAAGCTGCATTTGTTGAAGCTGTAGAAGAGGATTTGGCAGTGCTTGGAAAGTGAGATAATCAGATTTGATCAGTGAGTTTTAGCAATGAGTTTAGAGTATCTTAGACTTGTTTGTAAAAAAAAGAGTGTACTGAAGCAGCTCTGGCTTTGCCTCACTTGCCTTGTTAAGTCAGACACATGAATGTCTTGGATGACAGGAATGCCACAAAACAGCCAAAGCAGACCTTCTGTTTTTCAGCTTGGATATATATATTACAGAAAGGAAATGTTTATTCAGCATTTGAGAAAAGAACATAGTAGAATTTTAAAGAGATATTAAGTACCTACTTGGGGGGGGAGTTCAAATATTTGGGTTATTCTGGTACCATACAAATAAAACACCCCAAAATTTTGTGTCTTTGTTGCTGTTTTTTTTCCCCTCAGGTAAATCTCCTGTGAATGTCAGTCAGACTTCTGGGGTAATTTCAAGATTTAACCCATATTATATTGTAAAAATGTAATGATGCAAATGAGTCTGTCATAGCAATCAAATGTGTTTCACATAGCATAATTTGGGAAGGAAGGAACATTCCTATATATTTTTAAATATGAAGCAAATTAAATTAGTATAGAAATATTTATCATATGCATTTGATTGATAGAAAGCAAGAGTTTTTCTAGATACTTGATCTGTGTGAATGGCTTCAATGTATGATTTACTAAACCTGCAGTTAATTCTTTTAAATATAGCCAGTAATACAATTAACTTAAAATGAAAGATGTGTTTGTGTATAGGTATGCATATTATCCATATATGTAATATATAAATTAGTTTTGAAACATTTATTTCAAGGTTTACAGCGAAATATTTTAAGATACCACTGTATGAATTAGAACTTTTTTAAATATAGATGTTTCAGTATGATGTTATTAAGTCAACCCCAGTCTCAGCCTCTCCATCTCCTCAGTCTCCTCCAATTATGAAATCATAATAGAAATTTCCAATCTAGTTTTTAGTTTCCTTAATTTCTCTGGCTGCAATCAGTGGAAAAGTGAAAAACTGGAGCTGATCACAGCATTCATACCACTGTCTTATTTCTACTAAATCTTTTGGACAAGGGATCAGAAGAATTCACAACAGAGGCAGGATTTTCTTTACTATGCTAGAAAACGAGATGGTTACATTTCTGTCCTTCTTTAATGAGGAAAATGAGGCCAAGATATGGGAGGCAGTTAATGTCACAGAAATAAAGCTGAGCACAAGACTTGTTCTTGCAGATATCATGCAAATAGTACCTTTAAATTTTGTTGTAACAGGCTTTAGAACAATTTGCAATATGAATTCTGTGGGAAACTATTGGGACTACTCAAAACATTCATAGAAATTAAGAATGGAGAGACTCAGAGAAGTCAATGCTGACCCAAACAGGATCAGTCCTGCCCAAAAGACTCTTAAGGGAGGTGTGTATTATGCATTCTTTAGAAACTTTCAACAGGAAAGATGCAACAATCACCCTAGGCAGTCTATTCTGTGCTTCACAGTCTGTTTCTGCTGGAATTGCTTTCTGTAGCATGTAATCTAAGTCCCCCTTTCTGCTTTAAGCACATTACCTTACCCACTAAGAAAAGCGTAAGAAATAATTTCATCAATATTTTCCAATACTTTCCTCAATAATGTCCAATACTTTCCTCAAACTAGTGAACTATTATATACTTGAAAATATTTATTATTTCTCCCTTCAGTCTTTCCTCACCAGATTTAACAACCCAATTCAATCTGCTTTTTTAACTCATGTTCTGGAAAAAAAAATATTTTCTCTTCCTGGCAATCATTATAGGCTTTTATTGTGAGGTATCAAAGTGTATACTATCTTGGAAAACATTTATAAAGAGTAAGAAATATGACTAGCAAAAAATAAAGTATCAGACTAAAATATAATAGTAAAAAATTCTGTACTGTGTATGAAATAAGGAGCTATGCTAATGCATACTAACCTAAAAGGAGTTTAATGAAGCTTCCTTTAAGCAGTTTAAAAATACTTATCACTATATGTAAATACATGTAATTTCCATATGCAAATTCTTGTATTATAATGGCTCAATTCTCCATTCTGTAATTGGCTTTGGCCACCAAGCAACATGCTAACAATGAATTTCATCTGCTTTTATAGCACATCTGCTAGTAGTGGATGACAGTCAATTGGCAGAACTGATATCCCAAGCACTGGCACAAAATCAGCTTTTTTTTCCCCCTTGATTTCCTTCATTTCCTGCCAGTTGAAAATCTCAGTCTCCCAAAAATGGTATCAGTTCATATTGGCCTTCAGAACAGAGTGGCATTACTGTAGTTTAAGAAGATGAAGGTATTTTGAAGTGAACTAATAGGATTTGTTTGAAAAGGAATGAACAGATTACTTACTACCATTTTCAGCTCTTTAAACAGGGATATATCTGTGCAACTCAATTCAAATACAAAACTTGCACAAAGAAAAAATATTTCAGGGAGAGGGTGGAGAGGTAAATGTGTATTTCCACCACTGAGAAAGCATGTGAAAGGCACATGGAAAATAAGGAGGCTTCACTAAGGGCAAGTCATGCCTGCCTAATTTGATAACCCTCTATGACAGGGTTACAGCAGTGGTGCATGAAGGGAAACTGGCGTCATCCAGCTGTCAAAAAGCATTTGCCACTGTCCCACACAACATTCTTGTCTCTAAACTGCAAAGGCATGAATCTGATGGATGGACCGCTCAGTGGATAAGGAATTGGCTGGATGGTCACACTCAAAGAGTTGTGGTCAACAGCTCGATGTCCAAGTGGAGATCCGTGACAAGTGACATTCCTTAGGGGATAGTATTGGGATCAGGACTGTTTGACATCTTTGTCAGTGACACGGGCAGTGGGACTGAAGGCACCCTCAGCAGGTTTGCTGATGGCACCAAGCTGTGTCGTGCAGTTGACACACTGGAGGGAAGGGATGCCATCCAGACAGACCTTGACAGGATTGAGAGGTTGCCCAGGGAAGTTGTGGATGCTTCATGACTGGAAGTGTTCAGGGCCAGGTTAGATGAGGTTTTGAGTAACCTGGTCTAGTGTCACTGCGGTCACTCTTATCTCCCTCTCCAGCTCTTAAGAGAGTACTGTGCTTTGCAACGTGTGAAACAGTTGCTTAATTGAGCTTGTCCTCTAAAGAGCCAGATGTGAATTGTACTAGGTATATTTGAGAATACTGTTTTTCTTTAATAGAAGTTGCTTAACAAGACAGAGTTCCATAACTGTCAGCTAAATTCTAATATTTAAGAAAATACAGATTAAAAAAATCCTGAGGACCTAACTCGTACCTATGCAATCATCTAGCAATATTTCCATTTTCTTTCCTTTCTGCATGTTGCTTTCTGCAGACAAACTTGGAAGGTGCTGTTTCAACATTCAGGTAAAAACTTACTACGTTTTGTTGGATTTTTTATTTACAAGAATATGGTTCATATGAGGAATGTCAAACTAAAAGCAGTTATATAACAAAAATATGGAAGTAAATAAAGCCTAGGTTTTCTTGGAAACGAGATCAAAGAGCTAGCAAGAATGATTGCAAAGTGTTCACTTCCAAAAAATTAACTTCATAAGAAATTCAACATATGCTGTATCTAGTGCTATTTGTTATTTCTCCATGTAGTACTGATTTAAAACTATGTAATACAAAGAACCATGCAAAAAACCTGCAGCCAAACCAAAAAACGAACCAAACAACAACCAAAACCTATAGCTCTTTTTTATTTTAAAATTGTCCAAAAAGAGTTTTACTTCAAATGTTTGTTTATTTCTCTGTAGAATACAGTGTTAATCACCTGGTTGGACTCCAAGCTGTGATAAAGAAGCCCTCACTCTGTATATTTCTTTGTCTGCAACATATGTATGTAAACAATTGTTTCTGGAATGGCAACAGAGTTCATTGGAAAACAAATCAAAATAGAAGTTGTCTATCAGTATTTGGTTTGCTTCTGTTAACATCAAGCTAAAAGTTTGCATGTTTTGTTTTTGATGAATCTGTATGCCCTGAATACTGGAGCCACAGACAGAGGGTCCACACAAGCATCTTCACAACACACCTGAAAGTGGTACCTTCCCTTCCCCATCATCTGACTGAGATCATGGGCTGGTATATGCAAGATCTTAGGCAATGCCAGACAGAATATTAAAATATAACCTTTTCTGTTGACATGTGTCTTCAGATTACAGAAAATTTTCCTACATTTATGCCAGTACTATAAATTAAGTAATTCCATGCCACTTAAATATGCTAATTTCTGTATGAATCCAGATATTCATATGAAAATATTTCAAGATTAGCTTGAAATTAGCTCTAAAGATTTCTGTAATAAAACGATGACAGAATAATAGCTGTATTATGTGTAATCGTAGATCTAGTACCTGTTCTATGCTGGGGAAGTATGACTTGGCCTGACTTACCCTCATTTTTGAGGATGTTCTAATAACATTTGAGCTGAAGTGAGTTGCAGACACACTAACTCAAACAAGTTTAACAGATGGTATGATGATGACCTCACATTTTGGTCTAGACAGGCTAACAAAATGACAGAAAGAAGCCTCCTGAATAGGATAAAATACAGTCTTTGGTGAAGATAACCAGTGAAACTATGGGGTATGTTTTTACATAAACATTAAATTTAAGTATGTTCTGTAGAATAATAGCATTAATTGGGATGTGATGAGGTCACATTAATGACTGCACCTGTTGGATAAAACAAAGGTTTGAAATAGATTTTCAGACCTTCTATCTCCATTAACTGTAGATCTCCTCCGTAGTCCATAAATTAAGCAAAGACAAGCCAGATATACCTGCTGACTTTAAATCTACCCTGTGTCTAAGTGCTTTCCTTTGCAAGGATATTTTTCAAAACTGATTTTTCCCTGAGCAGCAAAATCATGGATAGAAATAACTGGCATGGGAACATGGTAATATTTTCTTTGGGTGATATTTTTTTTTCTTAAGAACTTTTATTTTAACATTTAATCATCAAAAAATTAATCTAATTCTGAACTGAAAGTTTCTTACTTAGTACCTCTAGGTCAATTAATTTTGAAATAAGAGGAAAAGTGTTTTCCGATTGTTTTTGTCCTGGTGCCTAGCTCAGGGCTTGAAGCGTGAGAGGAAACCCACAGAGAGGTGGGGTTAAGTGGGCAGATTACAGGGTGCAGAAAATGTAAAAAAAGCCATGGCTGTGATTGATTACAGGTTTTTTTCACATGAATGTCATCATGTCAAATGGGTGACTATGTATTTTCACACTAATTTGGAGCAGCTTTGAGTCACAGTATCTTATTTTAAAGAGAAGATGACTCAATTCCTCTTTTTTAAATGTATGTATTTAAGTACAAAAGAAACTTTGTGATGCAAAACAATACCAACTTTTAATGACTACAAGCTTTTATTAGATAAGAATAATCTAAGGAGAGCAATGAACAAGCTATGTCAATCTCACTCAGTGACATCTAATAAAAGTTTTATGTCTCACCATGATGGCACCCAAACAAATCTAATGAGAATACTTTTCTCTTGCACTCCTATCCTGTACTTTTTCTAAATTTCCCTGTGTCACAGAAAGGAAGGGTCAAATTTCTCATTAATGCCTATGAGTGGGATTCCAGTGTCAGCAGAGCTGTTCCCGTTCCCACCACCTGAAATGGATGTGATGGAAACTACACTAAGCATAAGTAGTTCAAGATTTCTGCTTCAGTTTGTGGAAAGTGAACTAAGGCTTTGTGACACACAGAGAAGCTCAGCTACGTGGTGAGGCCAAATACGCAGAGTCTTGTTCCAGTAGAGCTAACTTGCTCATATTTTGAACATCTGTAAAGTCTAATGTGAATTGAATGTTAAGTAAATCAACTTATTTTATTAGTAGATTGTGGCATATTGCCATTTATTTCAACTCAACTTCTTTTCCACATCACATGCCTTTTGTGTATTTCATACATGCTGGGAAGATACTATTTTTGGAAGAGATTTCAAGGGGTTTGCTATGTTTATGGAAGTGATTCTTGTATTTTTCCAGAAAATCTGGGTAGTTAGACCATGGGTGCAAAGGTTTCACAATGGAGAAAAAAAGATCAAATCAATGAGTGTAAAACAATCCAGAAATGACCCTGCTTAAATTTTATTAATTTAAAATTCCTGCTGTAGGCTGTAGTACAAGTGCAAGTAGGCAAGTAGAAAAGTTATTGAGCTTTCATTACTGTGGAGCTGAACGTTGCCTACTCTGCATCTGAGAAGTAATTTTGGGAAGAAACTTAGGAACTAGGGAGCAAGAAATATTTTCTGACTATTACTGATGTTAAGAAATGGGCAGCTGCTTAAAAATACTCAGTGGTTTGGAATGTCAGCCCAAGCACTGGGGAATGACTTGGTGGAAAGGTTTGCAGCCAAAATCATCCAGTGCACATCCATGCTTCCAAACCAGACCTTCCAAAGGCATGCCAGGTTGCTGTGTGACCTGTAAATGGGACACATTAGCAGCATACAAGGACTTGTGATTTTTGCTGGCAGGTCTAAGTCCCTTAGACCTAAGTCTTCCAAAGTCTCATTAGGATACCAGTCTTTGGAAAGATTACAAACACAGCATCATTTACTTTGCCAACACACTTTACCACAAGGTTATGATCTCCACGTAGAGTTATAGGGACAATAAATATATCAGAGCTAGATTGTGCCTCAAGGCAAATATTCTGTTGATTCTACTCTCCTTCCTGTTATGTCTTGTGATGTTTTGCTGTACTCATCTACTTAACCCATAAGATATCCATGTGAGCAGCTCTGTGGTTTTATTTTCATGTTTAAACCAAGTTGCTGTAATCAGCTTTTCTGTAGCCTAAATTGCAGTTGTTATGACCATATTAAAGCACAACTTTTCAGACTCGGCCTGTAACTCTGCTATTAGAGGTTTAAACCTCAGTGTGGAGAAAGTCTATAATGAAAGTGAAGCTCTCTTTCATTTCCTATGATTCAGCATAGCTGTACTTGAGGATCACCCAGCTTTGATTCCCATGCTGTGGCACTTTGAGACTTGCCCTCCAAGTGCCGGTGGAAGGCTGCGGACTTGCCAGCTTGGTGTTCCAGATGATATCACAGTCAAGGTAAACCACTGCCTTAGTGCTGGCTTGGAGGCAAAGATACACCAGGGCAGCATGTGGGATGGCTGTTAAGGACTCTGCTCACAAACCTCATCCAAAGAACATTAATTTCAGGTGGAACATGGGTTTCAAATTATTTCATTGTACTTTGGATTAATTGCCAAAGACGCAAAGACTAAATGCAGAAATAGAATCATTAAGCAATAACTTGCTTTCTGGCCACAGGTTGTACTATATTACTACTATAGTAGTAGTAAAGTAACTACTAGTAGCATAATATAGAAATTTATATAACATTATTATATATTATATAATATACATATATAATGTATAAGTATTATATATATATGAAAATATATTTCTATATATAGAAACTACACTAGTAGAATAGAATATATAGAAACAAGTGTTTTTTCCCTTAAATGGCTACCTCCCCAGTGGCTTTTGCTGTAAGAATAACTCTAAGAATGATAAAGTGATCTTTTTAGTTGAGGGTCCCTTAGTGTAGTAGTTATCTCTCATGGTATTTCCTGCATTAACAAGTCACTGTGAATAGCCTTTCATCCTTCTGTTCCAAAAATAAGAAGTGCAAAACAAGCTTTGCAGACAGAAAACCTAGGAATCAAATTCTGAAATAGCTCTAGCTCTGACGCCTAAGAAATCAGCCAGTCTGTTTTCAACCCCTGTGAAAATAGAAACTTCAGCCTACCAGTAAAAAGAACAAACACTTTGTTTATCTTCCCAGAGTACTGGTATGCATCTTGAATATATCTAACTGGATCAGTATACTGCCAAAGTGAATCCTAAATGAATCCTTAGTAGTAATTGCTGAAACAGGGACAACCCACCAGCTGCTAATGATGTTTTTAAAGCTATTCTAGAAGTGACAAGGCAAATGTCTGATAGCAATTTTTAAATTAGAACAGGTGGTTGTCAGGTCTTTCTCCAGTGCAGATGCAGTTAATGCATTCTATCCATCAGGCTATTTTTTTTATCCTAATGACTTTTTTTTAGATGACTATTTATGATTATTTTAGATGACATCTAGATGACTATTTTCTTAGTCATCTTAGAATAGCGTGAAGCTTGGTGACTGTTTCTGATAGATCACTTGTTTGCTTAGATTTGGGAAATTCAAGTTTCTTTTTCCCACTTTCTTAAGGGCTTACGGTAGGAAAGACTTCAGTCATAAGTTTGCTATTTCTTAGTACATCTGGACAATGTATTATTGGATTCAAAAGGTAAATTGAAAATAAGGGGGAAAAAAACATTCAGTTCAAGTGAAATGCAAGGGTTTTATATTAAAAAAATATAAAATAAGTTCCTGTTAATGCAAAAGATTTTCTTTAGTCTAAATGTTTCACTTTATACTTATTTTGTCCTGTAAAATATTTTTAAATGAGAAATTTATTTTCAAAATAAAACCTGAATGTTTTGATTTGGAAATGTCAAAATAAGCTCTAAATTTGACTTTAAATTATTTTCTCTTTGTGGTGAAATTTATACCACATATCTAAATTCTCTGTCCTTTTATATCTCATTCTTTTGTTTTTACATTATTTGACACAATTACCATTCAGACTTACCTATATATAAAAAATAAGTATATTTTGAAGCTCAGTTTGTTCCATGTAATGTCTTTAACATTTGTTACTTTTTTTCTATGTATATTCAAAACCTAGAGAGTGTCAATACTTGAATTGACAGGATTTCAAAATATTGTCTTATTTATTTGAAATTATTGATAACTGAAGGACAGAGCTCACTTATGTATAAGATCATGCTTTTCCTTTTTGGTTTTTATAATCTAACTAATACTTCAGTATAAAAGATACACAGTTAGAATGCTTCTTATTTGCTTTCAAACTGTGTTGTTTTAGTTTTAGGTGGCAGTCTAAACTCTAGGCTCTCTATACTTGTCTCTTTGCTTATATATATATGACTATGGTTTAAAAAATACTCGGGGAATCTGAATAATAAAAATAAGATACCTTCTAAAGACTTACTTTCAAAGTATTTAGGGTTATATTTCATGTATCTAAAAAATACATTAATAAGTGTATTATATGTACATAAAGAGATATAACTGTGATATAAACTTTTTAACAGAGAGCATTTTAAATAATGCTGTGAAACAACATAGAGGTATAATATTATTTATTTTTTAAAAAAAACCTTATTTTAGTTGTATGTGGGCAGACTTCATTTCACATTATTTTTGTAACTTTCCTGATTATAATTCAGACCAGGGATTTTATTGTATAGAAACACTTCGGGTTTTGTATAAAACTGCTTGGTCAGACAGAAACTAGCATGTCAGAGTAAGAAACTGTGCTTAACAGTTAAAGTGTTAAAGTACCAGTGTTAAAGTACCCATTTACCCTCCCAATGTGTGTCTCTCGGCTGACTGACTTTGGCTTTAAAAGAGATGCAACTTCAAAATAAGGCTTTTCTTGTGACTAATACATTCATCATGTTTCAGCCTTGAGTGGCTTATACAGGATCCTCTAGAGGCTTATAAATGGTGATCTCTTGCTGTAACCTTTCCCTTGACTGATCTTGCAAGGTCTTTCTTTATCCTCTCTCCCTCCGGCTGCCTATTTTTAAGAAAATGGTAGGAACATAATTATTGTTGAAAACTTTCAGCCTGTGTCAAATCTGGTTGAACCAGTTGGCCCATTTTCAAAAGTCCTTGCAGAGTAGGAGACACTTGGATGCAGACAGGGACAGTACAACAGCATAATATTTCTTGCACTAGAAATCAGTAAAATCAACGATAGCCACAAGCTTTATTTCTTAAAATCCTGTAAATTCTATAAAGCTGTGCCAACAGCTTTACTTTTTACTGTAGTTTTCAGACCAAAAAATGCATTGACAGACTTTTGTTTTCCAACAGCTTTCATTGGGATGCTGTTATTGGGACCCCCTGCCTCTTTGTCACACCAACATCTGTTTGTTGTGCTTGAGAAACTCAGCATAGCCTTGAACCACCATTTCAGACAATTCTACAGTGTTCTCATTTCTGTCCTCCCCTGTTATTTTTCTCTCATGAATCTGGCAATGTGGCAAGTGGTTCTGATGGTTTGGACACATCAGGAATGGGGCTTGTAGGGTGAGGAAAGTCTTAAGTGTCTTCTGTTCAGCCTTCCTGGCAATAAAGGTTTCTTTCTTTTAATGAAACTTTGAAATTCAACTGCCAGTATTTTACTTTGAGAGTTAGGAGGCTTCAGAGAGTCTTCTAATTTTATCTCCAATGTGCCTTGGAGCTGTAACATAAAGAATCTTCCTTAGCTTTCAAAGACCATTAGTAACATGTGTTGGCAGGCCAGCTGCGCTCAAGTGCAGGTTTTAGTGATGTTCCACCAACCTTTATCTAAAATGGTTCTGTGGTCAGGGTATTAATGCAGAGCATTTCTGGGGAGCAGCATCCTGGGTGGGCTGTAGAGGGACATAATGGAACTAATAATTAATTAAATTCACGCTTCTGCAGAGAGCCTTATCCTTGAAGGACCTCTCTCTTAGTGAGCAAGCAGCAAAAACAATACTGATCTATGGAAGTTAAGTCAGCAAGGTAGACACTGATGTGTAATTCATCAGAATGGTCCCTCCTTGGAGCTTTACATGACAGACATGTTTGGGAATGAGAGAGGGCAGCCCCCCCTTTGCTGGAGCTGCTTCTGTTTCTAAAGTTCCACTGGATGTCCTATGTTTGAAGTTTCCTGTGGCATAAATATTACTGCAATGAGAGAACTAGGCAAGCTGAAGGCTTGAGTATTGACACCTTGTTAATAACACTACTCAATGTAATAATTACTTGCACTAAAAATAAATCTTACTAAGGTTTGTACTGATAGTATTTTTTTTTTACTAGGTCAAAGTGCTGGTTATGGGATATGCATTGCATATTAGGACTATAAAATACATCCTCCAGTAAGCAGAGCTCTACTCAAAGGGCTTTTTCTTTATAATGTGGCTCAGCTGAACACGGAATGGGAGAATGGGGAAGTCTCAGAGGTGGCAATAGCAGGAGAAACCAAAGATAAAGCTACAGGATTACACCGTTGCTGTTATTCATTTCAACTTGAACCGTTATGTTTTACTTGCTGCTTCTTGAATGTACTGGGGAGCAGTTTGAGGAAAGAGAAAAAAACCTGGAGCATGCACTAACTTTTACTCAAAATACCTTGCCTTCAGTTTTAGAAATGAAAATAAATATTGAGCATATATGTCATACACAGTGGTAAAGACAAGCACAGTGTTGTCTCAGACTTTCTCTGTGGCACTGCCGGCATGCAGTAGAGTAATTGCCACATTATTCAGCACAATTTGAATGAAACTGAGTCAAATTTAATTAACTCCTTTCTTTAGAACATTTCTTCACCCACAACACTTGTAGTCTTTAGGATCTTGCTGTGCAAGTGTAATGTTGAACACAAAATGCAAGCAGTTAGGAGAACCCCATTCTGAAATCTGCTCTCCTTTACCTTCACGTACTCTAACTCCTACAGTAGTGATGGTCTGATTTTTGTTTGTCACTTTCTTCTAGGATATCTTTGCATCCTTTTTTCACATGGTACTGTATGACAGCCTGGCTGGTGCAGCCCTTAAGCCTGGGAATGTCTTGGACTTGACCCTGAGTTTTTTTCTTGTAGATTTTTGTTCCGTATCTGTCCACAGTCATTGCTGCACTGCCTTTACCAAGTTACTTGTCTCTCTTCATCTGCTCTGAAAGTTTTTGCACCTCCTTCATTGATCATATTGACCATTAAATACCATTTTGGACTTTAGTTCTACTTTATTTTACTGAAGAAGTGCTACAAAGTAATGAGTTTTAAATTATACTTTATTATTTTAGCTTTGTATTTAACATAAGTAGTCTTCTAAAATTACAGATTGCTTTCTTAGTTCTAAAAATAAGCATCACAAAATTATCTGCCAAACTTACAGAAGGTGCTCTATCTCAAATTCAGAATTGCTGTTCAAATTATACTAAATGTGACTGAAATACTTCCAGAACATTTTAATTATTCCTAAATAACAGAAAAATATTTTCTTAAAATACAACTTTAAAAATCTGCAGAAATAGTTGTGGAACTCTGAATGCTTAATTATTCCTTCTATTCCTGGATTTTGCAAAAATATAAAAAACCCACTGAGTTGTTCTGCTTAAAACTGCAGATTTAACTCACATTAAACAGATTAAATAGAAATCTAGTGAGACTGTATTTTTTGCAAAAATATAAAAAATCCACTGAGTCGTTCTGCTTAAAACTGCAGATTTAACTCACATTAAACAGATGATAAAACTAAAATGTGGATAAAGCAGATAACTTTTAAAGAGTAAAGGTCCAGAGAATTAAATTTTGCAATGAATGCAGGAGACCTGGGTTTGTCTCACACAGGCTCCTTCAGCTCATGTGATCAGCAGCTTTAACAGTGTTGAACTGTTACCCCAGCTATTGAGCTCTCCTTGCCTTGGAAGGCCCCTACTCCTTCTCGGCCATGTTCTGCCCAGCCAGTTGCACAGAGCAATAAGACAACCATGAAGAGAGAGGGAGCTTTACCATCCAGCCCTCAGCCAAAGCGTTGCTGGCTCAAGTTTTTTAGTTTCTGGAAAGATTTAAGACCAAAGTTTTTGTGAGTTGAGGAAAGTGTGTTACTGGAGTGATAAGACCTGTTTCAAACTTGTCTGGCATAGAACATATACTCAGTGGTTTCTTATGCTCACCTTGAATGAACAGCAGCAAGTGAATCCACCAGTATCAATAAATATTAACCCAGATCACTAAATAAGTACCCCATTTTAGGAACCTGTCAACAGGTTGCCCTCAAACTGTAAGCACAGCTTATGTGTAAAATAGGAGGAGGATTTTAAAACAGTTAAGCCACCACAAGAGTAGTCAAAGGAACATTGTTCAGAATATGCTTAAACGCTCTCTGATGACCATTGAAATGGATTTCTTTTGCACATCTGAAATAAACACTGTACTTTAGTGGCAGTTTGAACAACTGCGTTTGCAGAAGTGCCCTCAATTTTATTTTTTTCTTGGAAACATTTTCCTCTTTGTCTGTGTTCGTTAGATTCATGAGTTCATATAATGCAAACCCTTTTTCCCCAAGAAGATTTTGAGCTGTCAAGATCCCCCTTGAAACACCTCTTTTTTAAATAAGCTTAGATAACAAAATGTAGATGCTTCTTGCTCAATGGCAGACCATTTGCTTACTCACGGTTGTTTCATCATCTTTTAAGGAAACCACCACAGACTGAATGTGTAAGATACTCTTCCCAGGTTTTATTGCAGTTATTCACTATGATGAATCATAAACTACGTCACCTTCCCAGACTTCTTGCTCAAAATCCAGAGGTCTTTTTCTTGAATTCTCCCCATCTTTTTAATCATTGTTTCTGTAAACAAATTTATGATTTCTTTCACATTCACATCGCACTCACCAAGAATGCAGTTCAGAGTCTTTTCTCATTAGAAACCAGCTGACCCCGATATATTGTCCTCCCTAAGCAGCATAGCTAGCCAAAATAACCTGTATGTTTTCCTAATTAGGATGGGAAATTGTGAAGAAATAAGAGTCCTTTGATGCAATTAAATCTGTTTTCAGGATCTTTAATTACAATTCCTTCTTTCTCATGCATGGGAGGGTTCAAAACACACAAGTATCTTCCTGCTCCCGCCTCTTTCAGCCAGCACCCAGTACAAAGGCCACTGGCTTTCCTGAGCACACTTTAGAGCTACTTTGTGCTTTGGTTTCATGGTGTTCCTGAGTTCTTGCCTTTGTGTTCTTTGAACAGTCTCCTACATACTCCCAGGCTCCCTGAGCAGAATGCAGAACATCCTCTGCCCACAATGCTCAAACTGCTGAGAAACCTTGTACTTACCTTTGGTTTGTGAAAAAACAAACAAACAAACAAGCAAAAAACAACCAAACAAAACCACATTTGCCTAATATCTTCTCATAGCCTATTTACTGAAAGATGGTGGTTACTCCTTGCAATTTCAACCCAACCTACAAATGCTACATGAAGGATCACCTCAGTACCACTACCTATTCTAAATAGGAGCTATATATTCTCAAAATAAGAAACATTTGTTGCTCTTGCAGTGAAACTATCTGTATTAAAATTTTATTCAAAATGGTATTACCAAGTGTATGTAAGACTGCCAATGGCAGACCTCCATGAAATTCCACTGGCCTTGCAATGTTTGAAAACAAAGAAGGTCTCAACAATGTTGTCTCTACTTTGTATTAGAAAAAGTAACAATAATAAGATTTGATTTTATTGTAAAATCACGATTAAGCCTAATTTTAAACTGTATCATCGATTTTGGATCAAGCTGGGAAGTATTCCAGGCATTGTGATTCCCAGTTAAGCCAGAGTCAGTTGGGATGTCTGGAAGAATGCAGAAATTTCACCCCAGACTTGAGTAATAAACCAGTGGCAATTCTTTTCAAGGAGTTAAGTATTTAGACTTCAAAAGAGTTGTTACACAATTTGGTAACAACAGTTACCAGATAATTGGTAACTACCAGTACTTTTCAGTGCTCACCTAATTATTTTGTGTGATCTTTATATATGGTCTGTGGAAGGAGCTACGTTCGAAACTAGACAGTCATCCAAACTCTGTCTTTGACTGACAACCAGGTTGAAGCCAATGCTTTTATTTCGACTTACAAACGAGAGAACTGGGTGTATGGAACACGGCTTGCACAACTGCGGTTATCACTGCCTAGGGCTACCGATGACGGGCAGCACTTCCCCAGTCTCGGGGAGCTGCAGTGATTTCCAGCCCGGGGACCGTGCGAGAGAACAGGGCAGGCTCACCCCATCGCCCTGCACAGACATGTAAGAGTATCCACGAAGTTGCACCGCACGGCGGGGCGCGGGCAGCGGGAGTGCGGGGGACCATACCTGCTCTCTGATACCTGCCTGCTCGGGAGGGGGTAACAACAACTTGATCTGTAAAAGGAAGAGGGGGGAAAAAAGGAATGTTTGGCACTGTTGTTACTTCCGGCTGTCAGAGCCTCAGTCGTGGCAGCTGTCGCGACTTTTCCCTCGCGGGAGCCGCTGCTCTGCGGCGCGGCCGGGGCTGCCCCTCCCCGCCGGCCGCCCGGGCTTTGAAAGTAGCGCGCAGCTCCACAGCAGCTCCGCACCCGCGCTCCTTCAGGGTCCCGCGGCTCTCCCTCCGCGGACATTTCCCGCTCCCCGGCGGCGGGGCCGGGAGCGCTCCGCACCCACCGGCGCTGCCCCGCCTGGAGGGACCGGGCGGCGGCCCGCTCGCCTCGCCGACATGGTATCACCCGAAACCCATAGCCCACTACGGCGTGGTATATCCCGGCGCGGGAGGCGCTTCCCCCGGGCCGGGCGCGTCCGCCGCCCCCCAGCCCCTCTTCCCCGGCGCTGAGAGAGGAACGAGGGCGCGCCCGCCGCTCCCTCCCTTTGTGTGCGAGCGAGCGAGCGCGCGCGGGCGGGCCCGACACACAGCGCGGAGGAGGGCGCGGGGCAGCGCGACCGGGGAGCGGCGCGGGCGGGCGGCGACGCGGAGCGCGCCGCGGGGGCGGGAGAAGGTGGAGTGAGGATCGCGGGGCGGCGGCGGTGGCGGCAGGGCGGGGGGGTGGGAGGGAGGAAAGGCGGGCGGCTGCTGGCGGCGGATAATGATGGCGTGGTGCGTGCGGCCGCTGGGCGGCCGGGAGCGCTGAGGGGAAGGAGGCGGCGGGACCCCCGCCCCCAGGTAGGCTGGCTCGGAAAGTTTGGGGCGAGGTACCGGGGCGGCTCCGCTGCGCGCCCCGCAGGCCCCGCGGCGCACAGGCGCCGCCACGGGGAAGCCCCAACTTGGGGCTGAAACTTGCGGCTTCCCCGGTCCGGGCGGCGCGGGCGCCCGGGCCCCTCCGTCCCGCAGTGCGGGCAGTGGGGTCCGGCCGGGCGCGGCCTCCCCCGGGCGCCGCGAAGGGAAGCGAAGGGAAGGGAAGAGCGGGCGCCGCCCCCTCCCCCGCCGCCCGGCCCGGCCTGGCCCGGGACGGCCCTTGGCGGAGGAGCGGCATCTGGAGGGGCGGGGGGGCCGCCCGCCGCCGCATCCCCCGCCGGAGCTGCCAGGTCGGTGCTCGGGCGGGCGGGGAGCAGCTGGGTCCGCGCGTCCGGGCGGACACAATGGGGTTTATCCCGCGGGGAGGTCTCGGGCGGCGTTTCCCACTCCGAGTTTCGGATTCGTGTCACACGCCGGCGAGGGCCCGAGTTAATGGAAACTCTCTGTCTCTCTGCAGATGGCTCTCCGGATACCGCGATCCACGCTGGGCATAACACTCGATGTGGCCATTCACGCGCTTTGATTTCTTTCTCTCCCCTGCACTCCATTTCAGTGCAAGCGGAGAAGCTGGCTGAGTGAAAGGCTGCTTTTGGGATCTTCTGTGAGATCTGCTCTACCTGCTGTTTGAGGGTAGAAGCTTTGTGCTAGGGAGCCGTTCTTCCTATTCTTCTTCAGGAGTCAAGGGAGCTTTCTGTTTGACAATGATGAAAACTGAAGGCAAGGGGGAAAGGACTTTAAGAAGTGCTTCACCACACCGAAATGCCTATAAATCTGATTTCCATGCTATCAAATGCTCTTTTGATGGTGTAAACAATCCTGATAACGCTCCCAATAAAACAGGCTTGCATCAGAAGCTGAACACCTCTTCCAATGGAGGGGGAAATGACCCACACAGTCGAGGCAGAGCTGCCACTTACGGCAATAGAGTACACAAGATCAAAAATATGTTTCTGCAGATGGGAAGCTCTTCTTCCACAACCTCCGAAAGCAGTCCACCTGCTGAGACCAAATTAATCAGCCGGGCCACAGCGGCAGAGTATGGACCTTCTCCATGTAGCCCATCTTTTCTCATTGTCCAAAAAAATAATCTTCTTAATACAAGCACCAGCCCCTGCAGCAGTCCTGTGGATTCATTGTCTGTGCCTTCTGCTGCTGACAAGGTTGTCCGTAGCAGTGATGAGGCAGACTTGGACAAAGTTGCCCTGGCAGAAAAATTCTCGGAGACTAGGAAGCTTTTCGAGAGGAATATAAAACAGCGGAGCTCAGTGGACAGGTACTCCCCCAGCAAATGTGAAAGAAGTGAAGATAAGAGGAGACGTGGTTCAGCTTCTGATGGCAGCAGTGTGGTGGACAACTTCAGTTTTAATACAGAAGTGAGTCCTCCAGTTGCACTGGAGAAAGTTGGAAATCAAGGCAAAGAGGAGTTGAAACAGCAACATCCTAATAGTGGTTCTAAATCCTCCTTCCTGAATGCAGGACCCATTTCTAGGAGGCTGGAAAGCTTTCTGGGTGACAGTGATACTGAAGAATCCAAAGAAATTTCCAAAAATGATAGTCCTCCGAATCAGGACCCTTTGAGAGGCCAGCAGGATTTGAATTTGCCTGCTGTTGTTGAAGGATGTCCGGAGAAGGGTGCATTCCCCAAAGTGCTTGGGATCCGCAGAGATGAGCCGAGTGAGAGTCTTGGAAAAGACAAAAGAGAGCAACTGGTACTTGAGAGAAGCCCGTGGGATATGGGCAGTGTGCCCGGTCAGGAGGCTCAGCACAGATCAGATAGTGTTTCCTCCTCGGTTTCCCCCACAGAGGGGACTTGCACAGAGCTGCTTACACAAAATGAAACCTCAGGGCATGAAAATGAAGATTTGGAGAAAGATCACGTTGTTCAAGAGGATCAGATGCTCATATGTCAAGTACAGGAAGGGAAGAGGAGTGACTATGCCTTGGAAGTGATAGAAGAGTCTATGGATGGCAGCAAGACCAGTTGGGAAGAGGAAAGAAATGGGTTGTCTGTTAGAGATGGTCCAGTTACACAAGTTCAGGATGTTCTAGAGCAGGAAGAGGATACTGGAGAAGAGGAACAAGTGTTGGAAAAGCAAAGTGAGGACTACAGTGCTTTTGGAATAGAGAATGCGGCTTTTGATGGTGACAGGGATACAGAGCCAGAAAACCAAGAGCCTGAAGGCAAAGAAATTTTGGAAGGAGAGGATGAGTATATGTATGACAGTGAATACGAGGAGTTTCCTGGGCTTTCTGAAGAGGAAGATCCTGATCCAGATCGAAAAGTCAAGTTCTCAACAGCTCCTATCAAAGTAAGTACATTTGAATTTTCTTTATTTTTTGTTTTGCAGTCAAAAATACCCAGGAAATACATTTTGTGTTTTTTTTTTTTTTTCAAAGCTCTAGAAACTTTTTAGAAAGTGTTAAGTTTACAGCTTTTATTCAACACTAAATAAGAGAAAAATTACAACCTCAGAAAATTTATAAATTAGTCACAAGGGATTTCTTAATTACAGCAGCTTTCTAAGATAATGTAGTGAAGCACATGAGATTTTATTTGCTGGGCATTTTCGGGAGCACAAATGTTTTAGGCATAGGTATGAACACACATGACCTCTAATATTTGCCTTCATTTGTTTAAAATTGAGGCATTGCATTAGGAAGAATTTTTTTCAGTTTTATCTTTTGTAAAAAAGTTTTAAAAAAACCCGAACAAAACAACAAAAAAACCCATAACAAACTTTCAGATTCAACTTCAGACTTGGTTATAAAATTAACTATAAGAAAACATCAAATGACTGACTTGTGTTACTTAAGATTCTGGAATTGTCTCTAATAATAACCATATACATTTTATTTGGTTTTAATACTGGATTGCTGAATAAGCCATAGCAGTGTTAACAGCAGTATTTTGGAACCGTGAAGTTGCAGAAGTTACAAGGCAGACTGGGTAATGAGGAATAGTGTAAGTTACAACTCTAACAAATGAAAGAGATTTGTATGTCTGATCTTCTCTCACCAAAACACCCACAAAATAAGTTGTTCCACAACTCGAACTTTGTTTACCCATAGTCTCTTGCAGATTTGAATTATTCTAGTCCCTCTTAAACATTGGGAGGAGAACTGGGAGATGCAGACCAGGATGGAATGGGAAACTATCCAGGCTTTCTAAAGCATACTTCACTTGTACTGTTACATGTATGAAAAATATAATCTTTAATAAACAGCTTTTACACCTTTTTCACACAGTCAGGGCTCACTTTTACTGATCAGAGGGATGTAAAAATTCTGTTGACTCTTGAACTTCCCACAGCGGAGAGCTGTAATTTCCCAGTTTGCTAAACACACACCAGTGCTGTACCCCAGAAAACGTTTGGGTGTAGCAAAATGTGAGTTTTGTTGCATGTGGGGGTTTTTTGTAGTCTCTCCATAGACAAGCTGACTTTATATGGCCTTCTTGTAGTTGATGCTGCTTTAGTGGTGACCTGGAGCAGTGAAGAGGAGAGTGCTGGTATTGAAAACTGCATAATGAGTCTGATGAGGGCTGGGACAGAGCCGGAGGGGCATCAGTCCATTTCCCCTTGCATTCGTGCACTGAATGTCTGAGGAAAGTGCCGTATGGAGTCTACTGTAAATGTGTGTTGAGTGACTCCCTGCTGTAGGCAGGGTTTTACTGATCGCTGCTGAAATCCTACTGAAGCAGTGGCTGTTAACAGACTGCTGCTTGCACTGCCATGTCTATGCCAGACATAGTTGAAAGCATTAGTAGAAATCTCAGTGCCAACTGTGATGGAAGCTCTCCTGTAGACAAAACTCAGTTTTTGGTAACGGGCACTGTTCAAATATAGCTGATTCTCTGAAAGCCACAGGAACCAACCTGTACCAGATTATCATCTACAAAGACAAGGGATGAATGTTTAGTAGCAACTGTTTGCAGTTTTCCAGGAAAAATAATATAGTTCTTGCTGTAACGCCCCACTTGGATTGGCAGTATATAGTGTCCTTAATAGCAATACGATCATTGAAGATACTTTTTAGGGCCCTTAAGTTGAAGCTTGTGATCCTTGCCTTTCTTTATCCGCTTTCAATGATGCTTGGCTGTATCTTCCCTGTTTTGGTGTAGAGATCTCTTTCTGTATGTCATTTTCAATAGGTTTTCCCCCTTTGTTCCTCACGCCTAAGCAATTATTTCTTTTCCCATGTCTGCCTTTTTGCTTCATGTTTTCTATGATACTTAGTGGGAATAAGTCCTGGTATGTGTTTTTTGGGCTTTATACTCTGTAAAATAAAGAATTCCAACTTTTTTTTTACTTACTCAAAATTTTCTTTAGTTGTGTACCTTTGATATTTCATTAGCCTTTTAGAAAATCCCAGTTTTACCTCACAGAAGGAAATTTCTCTGTCTGATTTTCTGTGTAGATTTTAGTGCATCTTAAATTGGAAGAGAAAAAAATATTAGTGGTAACTGAATTATTCCTGGTCCCCAGCACAGCTTAGAGCATTGTCATAGTGAGAAATGTATCCTAGTAGCTTCTTTTTTTCAGCTTTATTTGTACTAGTTAGTTTGACTAAAATGTGAGTGCCCTTTTCAGACATTCATAGGCTGTAGAGGAGAAGGTCTGTGTTCCTCCTCATGGATGCTACTGAGAGAGGCCAGGCTGGCCTTGCATTCTTGCTGTTTTCCTTCTGCACCTCTCTAGTGTTTACAGAAAACCATCTATGTCTCTTGCAGTTACTGTTTAGCAGGTGTGAGATAGAGTTGAAGAATTCAAAACATTCAAAACATATTGGGCATAAAAAAATCACATTCTCAGACCTTCAGGGTTCTGCAGTGATGGAGCTCTGACCATTGTACTTGATACACACAAAAGGGAAGTTGGATATGTGTGTAGGTAATGCATATAACTTAAACACGGGCACCTTAGAAACAGTATTTATGCTGCAGGAACAAAGACAACTTGATTAATATTTCTGCTTCAAAGTTACTAGTCAGTTGTAAAATTGGCAAGGCCTTTGAGTAAAAGGAGGAGACTATGGAGCTCCCAGGGGATGTATAAGGGAGCTAACACTGTTAGCACTGCATCTGACCCATGATAGAGAGCCATAATTGTTGACATCTGTAGCAGGGCTTAAGAACATAATTTGATCTGATAATTTCAGGAAAAATGGAACATAATTACACAAATACTCCCATTATTTTGTGTTGCCCTGTGCCTGTGAAAGCAAGCACAGATGAGACTTTTTAAAAGAAATGTTTCAATTCCATGGAAACTGGTGATAAATGATGTGTGGGAAGATTTCTTATATGCTGTGGGTGACCCCACTCTCTGTAGTCCTGCTGCTGTTTGGTCTCTGCAGACCTTAAGGCACATTATGTCTTGGTTGCTTGTTTTATATGCAGTAGTTGAGAGTGACACTGTGCAGATATTAGAAAAGCTTCACAGAGTGGGTTTGTATTATGGTACCTGAGCAATTTTTAGTCTCTTGTTACCACATATGAAGCCAATATGGATTGTAAAGCACACTCAGCTGCTTCTGTATTTGCAACAGAACTGAATTTGTCTTTTAAGTTTTCTGAATAAACTCTGTAAACAATCAGCATTGCACAGTGCAAAGAACATCAGGTAACTCTGCTGTCATCCCTTTATATTTCATGTTGCCTTTGTAATGTAGACATTACCTTGAAAGGCTCTAATTAATATAAATGTAATTACTGAGTGCTCTTTGACATTTGTAACTTTGAAATATTTAGTTGGAAAAACAAATGCCTGTTTTCAAATTGGCTTCTTGAGGTGTTCTTGCCTCTGACTACGTCAAACTTTGTCCTCAAAACCTTTTATAGTACAATGACTAACTTCTGCAATGATTTATGATCCTTAGAAATTCTGTAGCTCGGGTAAACTGAAAAGATAGTACAGCTACTGTTTGCTTCCGTAAGTCTGTTTATTTATTGGCGTTATCTAGTTCATGTTTCATGGGAGGGGCTGTTCCCAGTTTTTTGTGAATAATAATATATTTTAAGATTGTTTAGTCAAGAAAGCAGTTTTACAAAACCCAAACTAAACAAAACCCAAACTTTATAAACTTCATAAAGGCGTTACTTTTGTATTGTCACAGTTGAACAGGAACTTAAATTTATTTCTTAAGGAAACTGAAAGCAGTTTTATAGTTTGTGTGTTGTCCTGACCAGTGAAGTATCAGCTGCTTCTGAGAGAATATGGAAATCCTTTTGTAATATTGCCATTTGTCTTGTACATCAGAATAGATCTGTTTTATGTATAGCTGGGCACAAATGATAACACTATTCAGGCTGACCTACTCTTCAGTCTTTTTATTACAAAAGTGCTTACTGTGGAAGTTAATGAAGCACTAAATGAAGATAGCCTTGAATTAGATTTCCTATATTGACAGTGTATCTGTAAATGCTTACCACTTTTAGGAGATGCAAAAATTTTGTGGGTCAATGTGTAGATTCTGTAATACTCATTGAATACACAGTGTTGTAGAGTAGCGCTTCAGCTTCATACAGCCTCTGATTTCTGAGCTGTTGACTTCTGTACTTATGATGTCATACACATAAAGGGATACAAAAGAGACTAACTAGTAGAAGATACTCAAACTCTGGAGTTACTTCAGTAATTAGAGAATTGATGAGTGGTCAGTTGTTTGTCAGCCATTGCTCAAGCACTTCAGTAAAATACTTCAGTGGCATTAAGAAACAACTATGTGATATGGATGTAAGCTGATGTAGGAAAGTAGAGATTTGATTTGAAAGTAGATTTAAACAGAATTGACCAATATGTGGAAAGTTGTCTGCTCTTTTTTCTTGACACAAATAATGTGCGTGTATTTCTGTTGTGCTTTGTTTGGGATCTTTTGCAATGACAGTTTGCTTGTTTTAAGTCATAGATTTTATTTATTTTGAAGCTCTGTTTATCAACATTACAACATTAGTAACTTAACAACTTTTCTTCATATTTTTATCACAAACTCTTCATGGTACTTTTTTTTTTTTAACATCATGCATCCTCTCTTTAGATTTTTAGGGCATATTTGATATGTAAGTTTTACAGTAGTAGATTGATCTGGCATTTCAAGAGTTTGGGTGAGAGTTCAGAGAGTGCCGGGACATGGTGCTGTAGACCAGAAATCTAAATTGGAAGAGAAAAAGTAAAGAATTTATTTTTATATCATGGCTTACTGCTGTAGCAGCTTGACTCTTTACATTAACATGTCAGTATATTTCTAACTGAATTATTCCATGGATACAGTTAGATAACATACTAGCTGACCTGTTTGATGTATTTGATTATGCTGTAAAAATATAGAAAAATAAGAGAATGCTGAGGTTATGGAGGTCAGGTGAGGTTATCACCTGCCCATCCTCACTCCTTTTTCAGTCCCTCCAGCTTCTAACTAGCAGTCCTAGCAGTTTCACCTGGATTTGATGGGGAGGAGAGAGGGGGTTTTAAAGGTATTTTTAAAGTACTTCTTGGTTTGCAGAAAATTAGCGCTTGTATCAGAGGTCATATGACACAGAGTGAGGGCAGATTCATGCCCTCACTAATGACAGGGTTGCAGCTTTAGTTTAAGTTGCTTGTTCTTTTTGACTCAGTGTTAGCTGATCACTATGTATCACCCGCCTGTGCTGTGTTTTGCTCTGAGAACAGCTGTGGGGAACAGGAGGGAGGAAAGGAGGTGAATAGGAAGCAGGTGAGGGTTTCATGGGTGATACAGTCAGAGGAAACACTGAGGAGGTGTTGAATGTCAGCAAAGATAATTTATGGGAGACAAGTTCATTAGCTCAACAGCTAAGCTGCTGAAAGATGTAATGTCTTTTTGATGATGATTTCTGTTATTAGCATCTGAGAATACATAACCTAGGCTGGTAAAGAATGAACAGGCAGTAGCTGAAACTTGTTTCTAGTTTACCTTTGGAGAGATGGAAAACTTAATTTTCCCTTTCCATACAATTCTAACATATAAGAGAAGGTGAACACTAAGAGGGATATCAGTAAAAAGATGTATGCCTCTGTTATCTGAGTACACATTTTGAAATCTTAAAATAAAGAAGCAGTGTTGCAGAATATTTACAGGGTTCTTATATTTTTATTGAGTAGGAAAGTATTATGCAACATGGCAAATTCTTTAGATTTATTTCTCAGTTGTTTTCTTCCATCACCCTCTGATGTGACTTGGCACCTTTTCGGATCTGGGGTATTGATCTTTGGTAATGACAGTATTAATGCAGATTAGTTAATTGAGTTGATTTGGTATAACAGGGTTATTTTGTTGTTGTTTCTTCTTATGGTCTTTAGAAAACAGTCAGATAGACTATCTTTGTGTTCATTGTTATTCTTTTGAAGTTCCCCAGACCAATTTACTTACTATTTGGTCAGGTCAAGATTTCTGTTTTGCTGAATGCTAAACAAATACACATATCTGTGTGGATTACCAGGTGTAAACTGGTGGGTACCAAGACACCTGTGAAGCTTATGGATGTTCATAGTTGAATCACTCTGTATGCAAAGTCAAGGAGCCAAGATGTTTTTGGAGTGCCCCCTTTTATGTGGTATTGTGAGTAGCTTTTTTTCTCTTTTGATCATGTGCTGTTTATTTTGGAGTCTTTCAGTCTCTGTGTCAGTCGGAGGGCAATGCCACCTCAACTGGTGGAGGAGATGATGTAGGAGTACAACCAGGTCACAGATGGAGATCATGGATCTTCTCTCAACTCCTTCTCTGAATGTCTGAAATGAAAGAAAATCAGTGCTCTGCATCTGAATGGATGCTGTTCTCTGGCTTCAGTATTTCTTCCACTGGGATTTAAAAATTAAATACCTGAAAGTGAGAGTGTTTCTCCTTCTTGAGTAGGTAGCATAACCTGACTGAAATAGCTACTGTATTGTCTGTCTTGTTCTCTGATTCCAGTGATTTTGCTTCTGCAGTGAAATACAGAACTAGAGAATAAATTTTACTGGTTTTATTGAGAATTAAGTAGAGAATAATGAGCCTTGTTAATAACCTGGTTTAGTTATGATTAAATTGTCTATATGGTCTGTACTGTAGATCCAAAGCAAGGTTTCACTTATGTCTTTATGCAAAGTGACTTGGTTGGGGCTTTTGATTAACTCATACAGAGCTGCAAGATCAAGGACATAAATGCAGTGCAGCCTGCCGGTATGTCAACCTGTTCAGCAGTTGCTAACCATTCTGAAAACTTTTTGAAGAAGAGTAAAGGTGTGAGTGTTTAAAAAATAAAATTAAGCGAGATATTTCTCTGTGCTGATTCTGTGATTTTACAGCATGAATTGACTTAAATTAGGTATAGGCACTTTTCACTTAAAATATAAAAAGTAGTGGTAATAAAATACTAACCATGGTAGCCTTTGGACATAGAGGGAAGAATGGGCAGTGGTAAGGAGATGTCTACTTGAATTGAAGAGGGAGATTATAAGAGTAAACTCTACATTATGTTTCAGGTCTACTTCAGTGCTACTATTTCTAATGATTATTCGTGTTTGCCTGGGCACTTCACATTTTGCCAGGCATCACAAAGGCCATCAATTTGGAAAGCTATAATTGTTCGCTATTAAAAATTTTCCCTGAGCTGTAACTTGTGTTTCAAATGTTTGGCTTTACTGAGTGTCAGCTAAGTCGCAGGTTCTGAGTGAGCCCCGTGTTTCAGAAGCAGGTGAACCAAGGGGTGTAGCTGTGGTGGGGTGTGGAGTCCAGCCAGGGTGTCAGTAACTCTCCAGGCCTCTCTCAGCTCTCAGGTGTTACTGTAGCTGCCTGTGCAGGTGCTGTGAGGCTTTCCAGCAAATACTGCAGTATTACACGAGAATTTTAAAGTGATGTTGATATTGCTTCTGTTCCAATTAGTTGAAAGCCTTTCTGGGCAGTTACTGATTTCTTAGTCTTACTGTTTAATTACTTCTGTAATGTTCTGCTTTTCATTGGGCACAAATAAATCTACATCTTAGAAATGAATGTGCCAGTGGAGGTCCTCAGACAGTGGTTTATTACTCTGTAGCACTTTCATGCAAGCACATGGTAAATTAGTGTTTGCCCTTTAACAAAATTAATATTCTTCTAAAACTAACATAACACTTAAATCAACCTTTTTATGGTCAGTGAAGAGTCTGAAGTAAGTGAGGTCATTGTTTTTCTGTGATAATGCTGTTTTCTGTGGTAGCACTAAGATGTTAAATTTGAGGTTTTTAATTCTCTGTAGTTACAGGAACTCAACAGTAGGATCTCTTAGACAGTAGGCTGCGTTGGTGTTCTTTGAGTGCTGACCTTGATGATGTTGATATTTGCATCTTCATAGAAGGTGCAAAGCTGAATTTTGCATTCAAAAAGTTGTTCATTTTCCTGGTGTAAAGAATACGGCTTGTTCTATCTCCAAATAAATATACATGCTGTTCAAGCACTAAGTGTATTTGAAAATTTACAGTTATGTATCTTAACAATTTAATTAAAGTAATTCCTAAAAATTCAGTCCTCTAACAGAACTTTTTTTGATTCAATTTCATTTTATTCATTCTGAAGGAAAAAGGTCTTGAGTGTAAAAAGAAATTATTTTTTCAGATAGTTTGACACGATTCAAAAGTTATTAACGCTAGGGCAACCTGGATATATAACAAACTATGATAAAAGGTTTGTAAAGTTCATATGATTTCCACAATAAAATTAATCTCTCTTCTTACATGTTGTGACAGTAACTTGTTTGCTAAATAATATCTTTTAAAAGCACCACTTGCACACTAATAATTTTACGATCTCTGGCTAGCAATGGCTTCTGAATAGTAAGATTAGAATTTCTTTTGTCTGTAATGCATTTGATTCAGTGACTAAACCCTGCCAGACACAGCGCAGGGATGAACATGTTTAGCTTTCTCATCAGTCTTCTAAACTGTGAACTTATATTATTTATTATCCACATTTTAACTGTGTTTAAATGTTACTTTTGCTACTTTGCAAGGACAGTTTGCTGAGCCATTTTGCATTTTCTATGTTAGTAACAACACTTTTACCATTTCTGTCTCATAAAAGGTGAATACCATGTTATGTTTTCACATGTACATGATAGAAATTTCTGTCTTTTTCCCTTGACTCTTTAGTCATAGTTTTTGTAGTGTGGTTTTGCTTTTCTTTCTTTTACTGCAGTGTTTGGCTTCTGGTTATAAGTTTTGGTTTTGCTCTGTTCCTTGCAAACTGATGTTTTCCTTATTTTTCTGAAGTTGGGAGGGGTGGTATATTGTTCTTACCATTTTGAAATGGAACCTTTTTTTAGTTGTGAGGTTGTGGGTTTTAGAATATTATCTAAATGTTCTCACACACTTTCATCTGTTACTTAAAAGTATGAATTCTTTCTCTTAGTGAATTGCTCAGAATTGATTTCAAGTAGGCTTTACTTAAAAAGCTACAAAAAGGATGCATAAATATTAGTAGTCTTCATTTGCATAGATGTGTTTGTGCTATTATTTTATTAATAACAATTATAAACATCACCGGAACCTGAGAGACCACTAGTTTTAGATTCTGTTATCCACTCCCAGTAGATGATCAATTCCTATGATCGATTTTGTATCAAAATTAGCAAATACCATGAGACTCCCAAGTACAGTTCTATTACTTTTTAGTTAGAAAATAATACATAATTTTTAGAAGTTCCAGAAATTTTTTAGTGCTGGTAGCCCAATGCTATTGTTATGGTGCAGCTTTGCGTCCCCTAGATTTCTAGCGCTTGATAAATTGTTGTGCAAGGAATTAGTCATCCCCGTGGTAATGTAGTTCCTCAGTAGAAAGTGACTACTTGCATCATCATCTGCTTTGTGAGTTAGACCACTGAGTTATAAAGAATAAGGAAAATATAGTTGTCTCTGCCTCCAGAATAAACTCCTTCCATTCTCCACATTTTACTCATTCAAGTTATTTGGCAGTTAGTGACCTTTTAGTCATACTATTGAGACTAGATTATATGTGTACTAATTTATAAGCAAACTTGGAATTTTTCGTGCCCTGGTATTTGATTTGTTCTCAAGAACTCAAATATTCTCACTAAGAAGTTATCATTTGTCCACTCATGAACTTCCTTTTTATTATCAGTTTAAAATTCATCTTATTATAACTTGGCTATATTTTTAGAGACATTGCTTTTCCTATTGGGATGGAAAGGAAGCTAACTAGACTAGTTTTGTTCCAAAGGGAGAATAATGCTTCATGAAGTGCTTCTCCTTCATATCTTATTTACTGATTTGGGGGCTAAGAAAGGTGATTAATTTAAAGAACTTGGGAATTTGGTCACCTTTTTTCTGATGGTAATAGAGTAAGGGTACTTTAGACCATTTAGGTGGTTTTTTGTGTCTATTTTGCAGATTTATTCTGTAAAGTTCACGGAAGACATAATGTAAGTGTGACCCTTGTTGTCCAGTTGTTTAGTTGTTGCCTACTGATGTCCGTGTAATAGTCAAGAGGTGTTTATTAACCTTTATCAAGATTTAGGAAGAACAACTCTTCATTTAAGTTCTTTTATTGGACGAAACGTAAGATTTCTGAAAGTGTGTCTCTTCTCTCCCTTTCAGCCAAGTGGATCTATCTTGCTTACTTACTGGACCAACTATATGGCCATGCCACATTTTTGAGTAGATGTTTTGCAGGGTTTGGGAAGAGTTTGTGGAAATGACCTCCAGCTGGAGTCTGAAGGGAAAGCAGTAACTCCCCACGGGAAATACTGTAACTATTAGTTGCTTTTTGATAATCTGTTTCAGTAACCGCTTTTCTGTGTCTGAGGCTACTGCCATGCAGAGCTAACACATATACTAGTGAATGTAAATTCACGGGGAAAATGTTAATTACAGTCAATGTTGTCTTACTTACATGATTGCAGTTACCTGTCTAGGTAGTCGTAGTGACAAAATACAAAAATTGCAGAAATTTAGTAGGTCAGTGTAAATGAACTTTGTGTCAGCACTGCATGTTCTTGATTAGGGAGGTGGCTGCTGCAGCTGCAGTCCGTAACTGTTTTTTGTCTTACAGTGATGTTGAATAAAACACTCAGTGCCTTCAAAACATTTAGCAGATAAACCTTGTTTTTTAAAGATAAGTGGGGTGGTATATTATTTTTCCTTTTCTCCCCCTAACTTAATTTAAATACAGTTAATGAACATGCTGATGTGTAAAATTAACCCTGTTACATGAAGCTCATTCTTCCTTTGTAGATTGCTGTCTTAATTTGTGTTGTTTGTTTATCTCTTTATTTTTAACAATCCAGAAATTCAGCTGGAGTGATTACTAAAAATAGTAATGTATGTAGCAAGGCATTTCCTTTTCCTGGGAAACTGCGTGATTCCCTTGCAAAATCAGAAAACTACATCTGTTTGAAACGCTGCAATTGGCAGATGGTGTGGGGGGAGGGAAGAAGAGAGGAAGGATTTGGTGGAATGTAGTCCTAAAAAAAAAGTCACACTGTATCAAAGAGGAGATAACTGATTCCTTTTAACTATTTTGTACCTTTACAACATAAAATGTGTCTATGAAGTTGTTTTGAAACTTTTAAAATGTTACTTCTGTGCAAGTTGAGAACTGTCTGACAGCAGCAATATTTATTAAACCAATGGCAGTTTAGAAAATGAGATCTCTGAAAGTACCACTTTAATTTCCTTACTGATTGTCTTTCAATTATATGATATTTGAAAGCAGGTGGGAAAACATTAAAAAAGGTTTCTGTTACTTTTCTTAGGTTTTCAGTACTTACTCAAATGAAGACTATGATAGACGTAATGAAGAAGTTGACCCTGTGGCAGCCTCAGCTGAGTATGAACTTGAGAAAAGAGTGGAAAAGATGGAAGTGTTTCCTGTGGAAATTGAAAAAGGTGCAACTTAAACTTTAAACTTTTGTAATAGATACTGTGTGAACAAAAGATAAAACCATTTAAAACTCTGTATTCCCAGAACTTAGCTCTTGAATTTTGGAATGTTTGTCTAGGCTTTAATCGTGTCTAGTTCTGTTGAATTTGGTGAATGTTAACTGGACAGGCCACTGCTAAGTGCAAAATTGTCATACTGAATTGAAGTTAGGAAGGCTACAGGACAAAAAGGCTTTTAGTAGTATCTAAATATAAAATATTTGTCTTTTTCAAATTTTTTTAAGTTTGTTCTTGTGGAATGACTTGGAATGTTTTGAAACAACTCAGTACTGCTAATTGTTACATTATACGTCATGCAATTAATGTTAGATTTTTAAATCCCTTAGGTGACAGGGGTCTGGGCATCAGTATCATTGGAATGGGAGTTGGTGCTGATCAGGGACTGGAAAAACTAGGTATTTTTGTAAAAACAATAACAGATGGTGGAGCTGCTCAGAGGGATGGACGGTGAGTTTTTTAATGAATTGATTATGCTTTTTACAAATTTGTAATTGATCCCAATTGCTTTTATTAGATATGGTGAATACTGTGAATAAAAGTATAAAAACTGAATGCAGCTGAGTGATTATTACATTCCTGCTTTGTGTTAATTTTTTTAAAAAATGGGGAATTATTTATTATAGGACATTTTTGCTAAGTAACTGTAGATCTGCTTACAGCAGATATAAGAAAAACTTGGCATGACCCCGTGTTAGAAGTACCACAAAATCATGTTGACACCAATCACTGTGTAAATAGTATAAAAAATATCAAGTCCAATACTGTGTAAATTTTAATTTGTGATTTGCATAGTAACTGAGGATAAGGAGACTTTTTCAGCAATGAATTTCAGTGGATTTAGAATTTATCATTATAAATACTACTGAATTTTAAGTGATATTTGTCAAAAATACTTCAAGACAAAATATTATTTAAATGATAACTAAACATTTCTTTATTTTGCAGAATTCAAGTAAATGATCAGATTGTTGAGGTTGATGGCATAAGTCTAGTAGGAGTTACTCAGTTCTTTGCAGCCACTGTATTAAAGAACACCAAAGGCACAGTGAGGTACGTATGTTTTCTATGAAATAACACTTTGATTTTGTCATTTTTCACTCATGGAGAGTACAAAACCTTAATATGAAAAATTTACAAGGATGCTGTGGAAGGCGACAGTATGGAAAACTCATTTCTTAAGCATATCTTAAGATTTTTTTGCTGCAAGGTAATTTGTTTTTCTCCTGTAGGTTTTTGATTGGGAGAGAGAAGCCAGGGGCTGAGAGTGAAGTAGCCCGTCTCATTAGTGAGACCTTAGAGCAGGAGAGGTGTCTGTACGAGCAGCACTACGCTCATGATGATACAGAGCAGGTAAAACATCCTACTGACTTGCATGTTTTTAAAAGTATGTGATTACCACTACATACAGTAACTTCTGCTAATGGAATAAATGTGATTTTTTAAATGAAATTGAAGCAAAAAAAAAGGATAAAACAGACAACTTGTTAAGAACAGGAAAACACAAACTTAATATATTACTGTTCTTCAGGCACATGATTTTGACTTTATCAATAATGCGAAATATATTTTTAACTATCAGCTGTGTGTAGTTGTTTTAGGCATGCTTACTTTGCTCTCTTCTGTGGAGCTCTAATGAAGATGTTTGCAATTCAGCTTTCACATTATCATAGGTACAAGAAACTGAAAAGGAATAGTAACTAGTCAAGAAAAGTTTTGCAGCTGTTTGGGTTCTTTGATTGTGTGCTTTGGTTGTTGCTGCCATAATGCAAAAGTGTGTGCGTTACAGAATGTCATTTTTTGATTTTGTCAGGATGATGACTTTGATGATGAGGAGGAAGATACGTACGAGTCACATTTACATGGAAAATCTGTAGAAGTTTTTGATCTTCCTGAAAACGAAGACATTGGTTTACTACTGGATATGGATTCAGCACAGTCTCTTCTAAAATTTAAAGAGGTGTTGTAGCAGTTTCTTGAATATTCTTTGTGGTGCACTGGGGAGCATCTGAATCTTGCAGGACTTGAATATAATCTTCATGTCCCTCTCATTCCTTTGGGTTTGTTTTTTCCCAACATCACCAACAAATCTTTCCGTTTTGTCCATTGAAATGTAGATCTTCTGGTAATTTTTTATCCCAGTTTCCCTATGCATATTTACATTAAATGTTCTGTCGACTTGAATTAAATTTAAAAAAGCCCTTGGAAACAGACATTAGAACCCAGCACCGCTCTGTGCTTGCCATGTCTGAACATTGCATGAGATAGATTGGATGCTTCCCTTGGTTCTTTGGCCCATTGGCCTTTGCATGTATTTGCTGCCCAGCAGAATGGCTTTAGCTGCAGAGGGGGCATGGGGGGCAAGGATGCCCGTTCTGAGTGGTCTCAAGTGTTGTTGTGAGATGTCCTTCAGGAAGACAAGAAATACATATCTAAGCTCTTGTTTTAGTCTCTGCAGTCTTCTGGGAAATCTCTGTGTACATAAAAGCGCTTGATTCTGTAGGTAGGCACATTTTTGGCTTGGAGGGTGTTTTTATGGTATTTTTTTTTGGAAGTAATGGATTTGCAAACCCAATAAGCCATTCCAGACTGTGAATTGCAAATAGTATCGTTCCCTTTTCCCAACGTTTTTATAAAGGAGAATATTTGCTTTATTCAGGGCTGTAGGATTTAGTCAGGGATATCAGTGGTACAGCCGTTGGCATTTAGGAGTCCAGGCTTCTTTGGTGGAATTAAGTGCCTTTCATTTTCACTCTGGGAGGACAAAAATATATTGCAAAGAAACTGTTTTGTCAAGTGTCATTTGGTGCTACATCAGCTTATTTTTGTGAAGGATTGGTGTTTTGCAGATCTCTTTAAGTTTGTCCTCTTGATAATGTTGATGATGTCATTGAGGAAGTAGAAGTTGCAGGCTCTTGATCTCCAGAGAACATTTACAATTTTTCTAGGTTAGGAAGCATAATAGTACGCTGCAGCATCTTTTCTTAAGTTCTATATTTGCTTACGATACAATAATATTCTCATCTAGAATCATTACTGTGCTATTAGTAACATAATCTAAATGAAGAATAGTCATGGATTCCCTAGTTTTAATTTGTGTTTGGTGCACTGTGCCTTGCCAAAAAAAAAATCCCCACAGGGTTACAGATGGAAAGCAAGATACAAGAAATAATTAATACTTGTTAAAAAAATCTTTACATTTGGCTTACGTGTAGCTTTTCCATTTCTAATAATCCTATGAAGATCTGTGGTGTAAAAATACATGGCTTAATTTTAAAACAAAACCAGCACATTTATTTGTAAGCATTGAATATAAAAATATTTAGTACTATTAAATTTCTACTTGAGTCTGTGTACCAATTGTCATCATAAGTGCATTGCTACCTTGTCATTCTCCTGGCACATTGAAACATTATTTTAATCTCCTTAGTTTTCTTAATCTATAGACAACAGTGTGGTATTTTTAACAGTTGGAGGTTATGTATTGATTACTGTGGAACTTTTGGAGGGTTTAATTTAACCTACTTTTGGTTCAGTATTTTTGTTTCATAAAAAGCTCATGATTACTTCTGTAATTGAAAAATAATTAAGCTGACTTGATGCCACTGCAAAAAATGGTTTGAGGAAAAAAGGAATCTTGGAGAAATTTTTAAAACTAACATTTCAAATGTAATGTTTTCTACTTACACAATTTCTTTCATTTGTTTCAGCTGCAATTAAAACATGCAGTAACAGTAGCTGAAGTGAATCAACTGAAGGAGAAAGTAAGTTTTCAAAGAATCTTATTATTTGGTGGTGGGGTTTTATGTTAAGTGGTTTGCTTTTGGGATTTTTCCTATTTCTACGGCTACTAATTTTACCAGAAATAGGCTGAATGCAGAAGGCAGAATTCCTGATTCTGTATGGACATTCAGGGTTGCCCCATCCCAGATGCAGAATCCAGCACTTCCCCTTGTTGAACTTCATGTGGTTGGTGATTGCCCAGCCCTGTCATTTGTCCAGGTCTCTCTGCAGGGCCTTTGAGGGAGTCAACAGCTTCTC
>NW_020955235.1:1646904-1712455 GCF_003031625.1 Empidonax traillii
CCTATCATAAAAGGAAATCAGGTTTGATAAGCAGGAGTCTGCTCTCATGAAGCTGTGCTGGCTGTAATCCATGACTGCGTTGTCTTTCATGTCTTTTTCATGAACGATCCCAGAACGATCTTCTCCATAACTTTACCAGGAACTGACGTGAGACTGACAGGCTTGTGGTTTCCAGGGACCTCCTTCTTGCCCTCCTTGAAAATCGAGATGGCATTCACCAGCTTCCACTCAGCTGGGACCCATCCAGATTCCCAAGGCCACTCAAAAATCATCAAGAGGTTTTGCAATGACATCAGCCAGTTCTTTGAGGATTCTGGGATGAATCCCTCCAGGCCCCATGGATTTGTATGGATCCAGCTGGAGCAGCAGATCCCACACAATTTCAAGGTCAACTGGGAGCTGATCATTCTCGCAGTCATGATCCTCCAGCTCAGGGCACTGAGACCCCCTTGTTCCATCATCCATGTTGAAGACAGAGGCAAAGAAAGCATTAAACAGCTCTGCCTTGTCTCTGTGCCTGTTTGGGAGGTGACCATCCTCATCCTGTAACGGGCCAGTGATATTTCTACACTGCCTATTGCCATTAATATATTCGAAAAAACTCTTGCAGCTGCAACTCCAGTTGAACTTTGGCTGCAGAAATTTTCTCCCTACAGTGGGAAGCAGAATCTCGGTTCTTCCCATGTCGCTTGACCTTACTTCCACTTGGCATACACTTCCCTCTTATGCCTTATTTCCAAGAGGAGATAGATCCCTGCTCAGCCAAGCCGGCCTTCTGCCTCACTTACTTGATTTCCAGCATTTGGGAATTGCTGCTCCTGTGCCCTTAGGAGGTGATGTTTGAAAAGTGACCAGCACTGATGGACCCCAGCACCTGCAAAAACATTTTCCCAGGAGACTAAACTTACTAGTTCCCTGAGCAGCCTGAAGTCTGCTCTGATCATGTCCAGAGTTGAGGTTTTACTGGCACTTTTCCTCCTAAAATAACAGAGATTTTACATGACCTCCAATCTCTACTTCACTCACGAGATCCCTTCTGTTGACAAACAGCAGATCAAGGAGGGCATCTTTCCGAGTTGGCTCTCTTAGGAGTGTTCCATGAAGTTGTTATCCAGGTTTTTAGGAATCTTCTGGCTCAGGTTTTACCAGTTGTGTGATGCTCCCATTTAACTTCTGGCAAGTTGAATTCCAATAAAAGGACAAGGGCTGGTTGATTTGAAAGTGTCCCTCAGTTGCTCAGGTAATAATTTGTTGGCATCATCGTCCTGGACAGGAGGTCTATAGCAGACTTCCACAATGACAGCCGCATTTGTTGTTTGTCCCTTGATTCTTACCCAGAGGCTCCCAACTGTGCAGTGCCAGCTGTGCGCTCCATACATTCTAACCCTTCATTACATAACTCTGCCTCTTCTGCCCTGCCTGTCCCTCCTGAAGAGCCTGTAACCATCCAACAGGGCACTGCAGTCACATATAAAATGCCAGGGAAGATCAACTGGTCTCATTAGCTTTATTCAAAAAGCAATTGGTAATAAAGTAATAGGACAAGGGAGCTTGTCTTATACAGGTTAAGATTTTTTATCTCCAGTTTCCTTTGAAGGTATTCAAAATAGGACTCTCCAGAGCTAAAGATATAGTGGGATCTGGAACAATATAAGTTAACAATAAAGGTACTGCTTATTTTATCTCTATAGAAAAAAATGAGGAAGCAGTGAAAAGCTGTTGGGTGTGCTAAACTTGTTTGGATTAGCAAGGGTTGGAAGAGTTGACATGACTACTCCAACAGTTATGTCTTGTTTTAATATTACTGATAAGTATGTAATTGTTATTAGCTATTCTATACTTAAACATGTATGAGCAACTGATTTTTATTTAATCTTTTAGTTTAGATTAATTCCTTAAGTATTAATCTTTTCAGTTAAAAATTGTTGAAGCAGAAAAAAATGAATGGAAATTTAATCGAGCCCAACTACAACAAAACTTGGATGAAAGCAAAGAGAAAATTAAGAAGTTAGAGACCTACTGGTTAGAGGCACAAAATTTATGCAAAACAGTGAACGAGCATCTTAAAGAGACTCAAGAACAATGTGATGCCCTTGAAAAGAAATACAGCAAGGCCAAGAAATTGCTTAAAGATTACCAACAAAAGTAAGTGTCCCAAAATACTGTGTCTCTATTTATTGCTTGGTATGTTTTGGACATTATGGGGAAAGCTGTCAACAGTACCCAGGGGTAGGATTCACTTAACACACTTTGTTTTCATTTTTCAGAGTTTAGGGAAGCAGTGGGCTATAAATGCTGAATTCTTCCACACCTGAAGTCAGCAACTTCTGGAAAGGTTCTCCAGAAATTTTGCTGCTGCTTTTGATTCTTACCTTAGAAACAATTATTTAATATTTCAATAACAATTTTTTAAAAACAACTTAGTTGAGAAGCTGTAATGCATCTATACTTTTGGAAGGACTACTTGAAATTTGACATGAGGTGTTTGGCAATATCTTTTGCTGTTTGTGGAAAACCCTTTGACTGATTTAAATGTTCCAGGTAGGGTAGGCATCACAGGATATTAAATAAGAGTCAGATACATGTGATTCAGTCTGAGTTAGGAGTTATATTTTGTAGGGGGAGTAACAGGATTTATGAGAAAAATTGAGTTTGGGATATGTATCTAGCGCAGTAAAATGGCAGCATGAAAACAGTATCTTCAATCTGTTAATGGGTTTGGGTTTTTCAGTAAGAGTAATATTGCTTATTAGATACACCTGTATAATACTTGAATGCTCTTGTCCTGCAGTTGTGTCTAATTGTTCTACCTTCTTTCCTCTTAGCTAAACAAGAACTAATTGCAAAATATTTGTAAATGTGTCTTGATAATACAGAACACAACTGTTGCTTTTGATAGTTACTGTAAGCATATAATTCTCTTATCCCCAATTTCTCTACTTGCTTTTTATTTTTAAAGGCAGTTTATATGATCTTTTGCTTTGTAGTCCACATCCAGAAATGTTACTTTTAACAGTACATTTTTGAGCTGGTTGGTGAGCTTTTTAAAGGTCTCCTTTCCCCTCTCCTCCCAAGCTTATCCGCATGGAAGTTCAAAAGTACGTTAAGACGACTGCTAACATGCTAGTTTCCATTTCTTCACTGTTAAGCAAATTGCCATTATTCATTTGACTGTCCCTGCAGCTTTTGCATATTTTATAGATGTTTTATGCTTATTTCCTGGTTTTATATGTTATTCCATATGATGCAGCCAAAACCAACTTATGTTTTTGTTTCCTTTTTGTAGTCATTGTTTCTTTTTGTAAAACCCAGCCATCGCAATTTCTGTAGGATGAACCAAGTAGAAACTTGAAATGCAATTTATTTTCCTACAAAGAATTTTACCATTGCTTTTGGAAGGAAAATAATGTGTGTGCATGTATCTTTGTGGAAGAGAGTAAGATGTAATGATTGGAGTTGTGCATGTATTTCAGGCTTAAATGTGTATATAACTCAGCACTTTTAAAAGTTGAGAGATGGTTGTAACTTGGCAGAAAAAGTGTTGCCACACATCCTTTTTCTGCCCAGAGTAAATGAGAGTCATATGTATTTTCTTTTGAAGACAGGCACAGGTCATTTTCTGACATTAGAAGATTATTGAATCAGTTATACCTTACTGATTTTTGTCTCCATTTACTAATGGAATGCTTTTTAGTAAATGCAATTGTGCATATTTCTATTTTATGTATTTTTCTACATTTCTGTGTATTACTGTTTCATAGATTATGTATTTATTTCTTTCACCAGAGAAATAGAATTTATGAAGAAAGAAGAAGAGCATTCAAGGCTACTTGAAGAGAGAGACCAGAAATATGCAGAACAACTGAAAATATATCAGGAAAAAGTAAACTAATATTTTATTTTGAAATAAACTTCTGCATTCTTGGAGAGTTGTATCTCACTTCTGAATTTTAATTCTTGCAGATTTTGGAACTTGAAAGTAAATTAAAAGTATATGAGAAAACGCCTTATGTGTATGAAGGTGGCAGTTTATTGGAAGATATCTGTCAAAGTCCAGGCCAGCCTAATGAACAGTCAAAGATAAAAGAAGAAAATGAGAAAGAAACCAAATCAATAGAAGAAAGAATAAACTCTTTAGATGTGCTAATTTCTGGTAAGTAGGTTGTAGGATTTTTGATTTGCATTTATAAAAATTGGGAGGATTTATATGTGTATTGGGTTTTTTTGGTTGTTAAAAGAAGTGAAGTGTTTGCTATTTCATGTTGGGTAAATGTTTGACCTGAGCCAGTACGGATAGCTGAGTTTAGGTTCCCCAAGGTTTTCAGTACTGTTGTAATATATTTCTTAAATGTCGTTGGAAAGAGGAGACAGACGGAGAGACAACCATTTTAACTGTTCCTTAGATTCTCTGTCAGTGAAATCAATGTTAGTGGGACTAAAACACTGAGATATGTCAGTTAAAATCCCATTAATTTTAAGCTATGATTTACAGCAAAACTTGCTATAGATTTTTTGTCTTTTAATTTTAAGCCCAGAAAGTTAGAAAATATCAGATGGAAACTCAAATAAGAATCATATTTTTTAAATTTGTCATAAATGCTTATGTGAGTTTCTATCTTAAAGAATGAGGATAGAAAAACAGACACAGGGCACAAATTTTCATCTATTTGAAAATAAAATTAGGTTTTCAAGCCATGATACAATTATATTCTATTGGATTTTATCTTTTTAATTGAAGGAGTAGAAATATATTTCATATTAACTAGAAATTACTCTCACAATGTGTTAAATTAGTGTAGTATAACATAAAGAGTATTTTCATCTAGTAATGGTTAACAGGTAGAATAATTCTGATCTAAGTTCTGAATATTTTTCCGGGCAGTGGGTTGGTGAACTTGTTTATCAGTTTTTTGCTGTTTTATTTGTTTGGGTTTTTTAAGGAAGTTCCTATTTGTTGCAGATTTTGATGCTTTTGTTGGGGATACTCCCAGATTAGACACCAGTGCCCACAAAGCAAAAGCTCAGCTTGCTTTGAAAGTAAAACGCCAACCACCTTCTCGATCAAAGCTGAAAGAGTCACTTGGGGCTGGACAACAGACTGCAAATCTACAGGTACTGATATTGGTAGATAATTATGCATTCAGGAACCTGAATATGTGTTGAGTTTTATCGGAATTTGCAATTTTAAGTGTTATCCATGCTTCATTCAGGCTGTGCTAAAGCATCATAATTTTATGCTGTATCAAGTGAAAAAACCCGTTTTGGGTTCATACCATATATGTGAACTCTGGCATGTTTTTATGGCACAGTTAATTTGAAGTTAGCAAAGAACTGTGTAAGCTTGTTGTATTCTGCTTACTGAGGTTTTTGATACAGTGAAATACTCATTTATGTTCTTTCGTCTGAAACAAGTTGGTTACCAAATTTCTTCAAAACCTAAACACTTCTGAAATGCTTCATTACTCCATAAGTTCACGAGAAGTATACCAGTAAAATGTTCTGTCATGTTTCTGGAAAGCAGTGGAAGAACTGAGGTGTATATAGTCAGTATGAGAGAGAACCTGTCATACGAGAATATTGAACTAATTCAGTTAGACTGAGAAGTAGTTGCATTGAATTGGAATGGCCAGGGTGTAGCAGAACATTTCTGACTTGACTAGGAAAAGATGATTTTTGATGTGCAAAAAGATCTGTATAAAGGTGGATAACAGCCTATAAAATGAGTTTCATATGATTTAGATGATCTCCACAAGTCAGTACGTTCAGAAAATTTTCTGAACTGAAGTTTGTGTAGCAAACTTCCTTCCATCCTGGTAAAAGATCATACAGTAAATGAGTATGTGTCATGTTTATTATAAAATGACTTTTGACTTTGTTGAAGGATGAGGATTCAGAAGATACTGTTCTCAACAGAGAACCTTCCACTATGTACCTAACCAAGACTTTAGAAACAAGTGAAAAATTACCTCTCCCACGCCTGGATGACTCAGATAGAAAGAGCGAAAAGCCTGAAAAAAGAGAAAGCACAGAAAGCCCTCTTGAGTCAAGTCCTTCTGCTTCCACACACTCTTCTCCAGTACACAAACCAAGCAACGAAAATAGCGCCACCACTCCTCATTCACCTCCTCCTGAAGAGATGACTCCAAGTTCTCCTCAAGGGTATCTCAAGAATGTTAAACAAAGAGAAGCGAAAGGGAGAGGGAAAGAGGCCAAGGGTAAGATTTAAGGGTTTATAATCAGCCTAGTCACTATTAATCATTATTTGATGGAAATACTTGGCTTTTTTTCTTACGAATGATTGGAAAAGGGATCTAATGTAATCTTTTAAAAGTTCGGTATTTTCGGTAATCAGCTAACACAAATGTATAAAGGCAGATGATACTTGCTGTCTTTTCTATATAGCTCAGAAAAAACCTTCTTTTAATACCCTGAAACAGGATTTATTTTATGCTCTTCTCAATTTGTGTCTCTATAAAGTCTTAAACAAAAATAGTTGTAACCCAGCAATACAAGAAAGAAATTAAGCTGTTAGAGAGTGTCCAAAGGAGGGGAACAAAGATGGTGAAGGGCCTTGAAGGGAAGCCGTATGAGGAGTGGCTGAGGACACTTGGTGTGTTCAGTTGGAGGAGACTGAGGGGAGACCTCATTGCAGTTACAATTGCCTTGTGAGGGGAAGAGGAGGGGCAGGCACTGATCTCTGCTCTGTGGTGACCAGTGACAGGACCTGAGGGAATGGTCTGAGGTTGTCTCAGAGGAGGTTTAGGTTGGATATTAGAAAAAGGTTCTTCACCCACAGGATGGTTGGGCACTGGAACAGGCTCCCCAGGGAAGTGGTCACAGCGTCAACCTTGCCAGAATTCAAGAAGCATTTGCTTCTCAGGCCCATTGTGTGACTCTCGGGGATGGTCCTGTGTAGGGCCAGGAGTTAGATTGATCCTTGTGGGTCCCTTCCAACTCAGCATATTCGTGATTCTGTTGGTTTAAAAAAAGAACTAAGCCGCTTATCAAGACAAGTATATAAATGATTTTGCTTTCTTTTCTACATTTTGTTTTGTGGTGGCAGAAGCATTGCAAACACCTTTTTTTTTTTTTTTTTTAATTGCCCCCAGAAGAGCTAATTAATGCAGTACATCAAAGATGAGGATTACTGTAAAAAGCTTGCTTTTTGTGGGCAAAATAACACTAAATGCTACTTTCTGCTAGATTGCTGCTTTCTAACCATATTTAAATGTCTACCTATTATTTCATTGAAATAATCCTTTCTATTACCTTCCCATGCATTCATGTATCAGTCTGTATTTTAACCTATTGTGTTGCATTTAAGAAATTACCTCTTTTCTTAAATATTACCTCTGGAAATAGAGGTGGAAACAAATGTCAGTATTAAAATTAATTCTACTGGATTTGTATTTAAGTTGACAGAAAAAATAACCAGTTTAACTGTAGTTAATAATTTATTGGTTGTTACATGTCTAGAAAGAGTGGTTAACTAATCAGCTAAAGTTCTGATGTTGATCAGAAACTACTGATCAGATATGCCAAAAAAAACCCAAAAATGGATAAACTCTTGACTATTCTGATAATTCAGTATGTAAACTTTAAGATAATCATTTTATGTTTCAGGAAGTATTATTAGCTGATGAAGTGGTAGGGAGTTGTCTTCAGTTTTGTGTAGTAAACATGATTTTTGGGTTTTATGGTCCTTAAAGGCATCTGTGTACATTACTTCATGTCAGGAGTTGTCTTGAAGGCAGAACTTTAAGTCTACTTTGTCTCACAAAAAACAGATAGCATCTCTTTCACAGGCAGCTTAGTTATGAAACACACGATTTGCAATACAAAACATATTTCAATTATTTAAAGAACATCTAGTAGCCTGAGAACTTAAAAGTAAGTACATTTAGGACTTGCAGTAATCTGTTACAATCCACTGAGAAGAGGTAATGTGATGCTTAAAGTTCATCACCTGATTTTGCTTAATTATTGAAAAGTTGTTACTGAACATGCTTTATTTGGATCCCAAGAGGGGTTGTATTCAGTTTTGAAAATAGAAGTCTTGGAGGAGCTTCAAAGTCCCAGTTGTTTCTTTGGAATTCTCACAATTTGTATACCATTTCCAAGAAACTCAGCTTGTTAGGGTCTGTCTGCCCTTCAGGTACTGACTGTCCTGTTGGTCAGGCACACTTTCTGGAGCTGGCAGCTTGCATACCCAGCCCACGTTTGAAGGAACTGGCCTAGACTATTGAACCAGAAAAAATTACAGAAGGCACATCTATAATACTTCAAGCATAAAAAAGGATGATTAAAAACTCTACTTGCTCAACTGTTGCTTTAAAAATTAGTTTCTTTCATGCATCTTATACTGGTTATCTAGTTTTAATTATCTATTTTGTGTATTTTGAAGTCAACATTTTGTAAAAGAAGGAGATACTTCTTTCTAAACCTATCTTGAACTATCTTTTGGTTGTAATTCATTGAAGCAAAATACTGTGGCAAGTTTAATCTTTCTGTAGGCAGTATAGAATTCTATAATATAATAATTCTGTTTATCAAAAGCATTATTTTTGAACAGTCATAATTAACTGTTGTGTTGCCATTTTTCAGTGGTACAGCACAACCAGACTGATGGGAAGATGTCATAGAGAATAACTTAGGTTGATATGGCAGTAGTATTTTCAGCTAGTGTCTGCATGTGAGAATATGAATTTTAACACTGTCACTTAGGCTTTAGTATCTGACTTAGAAGCATCATCATTAGTACTTGAAATTTGCAGGTATTTTTAGAATAATGTTTTTATTTCTCACCCCTCTGTGGAAAGCAGAAGAAAAGAAAAATGAAGACAGGACAGTAGAAACAAACGAAGGAACATCGTCAGGGAAGTCCAAAAGGAGATTTCCAGATTTTGGGTAAGATTGTATACTCTTGTTCCTTTGGACAAAAATGGTGTTCTGTGTTACTCTTGAGAATATAGTGTTCTCTAAATAAAAAAATGTTGAGGAAATCTAGCAATGCTACTTCATAGCAACATAATTGGACAGAGTCTGATCATCTTAAATTTGTAATGCTGTTTTCATGTTTCTCTCACATTTTGACTTTATTTATCTATACTTTTTTCCTGTCAAAGAATTCCTTGGGGTTCTTCAGTTTTTTTATGAATAGAACAGCAAACACACTAAATTGCAAATACATGCATAGTTTTATGCCAAAATATTGTTGATGCCTAGACTCTAATTTTATGTCCTGCTGGTGTTATAGTATAAAATAGATACCTGTCTTGCCTTAATTCCTTCCACAGTAGAGGTATCATTACATAGGTTTGGCTGTAGTCTCTGCTTACTGAACTGTTCCTTGGAGACAGGCATGAGAGGTTTCCGACTTCTATTTAAAAAATGAGATTGCCCACCTACAGGAGCAAAAGAGAAGTGCAAGCTGCGTATTGTCTGGAAATAGTGTGGTAACTGAACTCTGGGCATTTGGGAGAAGAGTTACTACTTTTTGCATTAAACCTTGCTCCTTTGGAGAGAGATATAGGCTTGTTGAAGCCATCTAACATTGAAGACTTAGAATGTTACTGCCACAGGTGCATCATAATGTATAACAAAAAATGATAACTGACTTCACACACAGATAATGTAGTTAGTGACTTTACTCAAGTCACTGTGCAAGAAATATTTATATAGCAATGAAAGTGTTCTTCTTGGTTGTATCTACTACATTTCTTTGGGCATTTTCTGTTTTTATTTTCGTTATATATGGTCTTAGAAAGGGTACTGTCACTGTTCTTAAATAAAACATGAATGACAGAACTTTTTGAATTGCATCTATAATCTGCAAAATCATGCTTTGTGTAACAAGAGAAACGTTGCTTTTTGTAACTGTTGAAATCAATGTAAAAACTAGTTTGCTGATTTAAAAAATGTTGCAATTGTTTAAATGTAAATGCTTTGTGAAATTTGTGTTTTTTCACTTCAGTGGATTGCGGAAATCTGGGGGCAAGGGTAAGAAGCAAGAAAAAGAAAATCTAAGAGGTTCTCTGGATAGCAGGTAGTTATTTTGTTAGTTTAATACATACATGTTGCATTCATAAAATTTGTAACCTAAGAATTTATTTAAAATTATCATTACGGTTTGATCTTAAATTATACTCATGTTTAACAGTGACAAAATTATATGAAGATTAATGATGTAGAGATGAGCTTCTAATCTCATGAAATAAGAAAAAATACACAGAAAACTGTAGGGCAAACTATATATAAAAACTGTATTTTGCTTAGAAAGATGAATGTCAAGAAAATTAAATTAATATATTACTTGAAATTTTTTGATTGTGTGAAATACTGCAAAAGTTCTTAAATTTGTGTTGTTAAATAACTCACATTATTTTGGCTGGATCGTTAAAGGTAAATATCAGTACATTTTAAGTATCAGTTGTGCTGTGAAACTGCTGAAAATAAGTTCTGAGTGCTTTGAGTTTGTTCTTGGTTTTTAAGGCATGGGTTGTGTGTTTGAGGGGTGGGATGGGGGTTTTGCTGTTGTTGTTTTTAAACACAATTTAATCTGCTTATCTCAGAGGTTCCCGAGAACTCTTGGATGACTCTGGCAACAATCTGTCTGCATCAGATTCAGATTCCCCTGTTCCTACTTGCATGCCTTTCTCTTGGTTTGGAGACAGCCACAAAGAGCCTCCAGTTTCTAGTAGCAACCTGCACGTTACCCAGAGCGGGCAGGATGGTTGTGAGCACGGTCAAGAGAAGAACAGAACCAAGGTAAAGATGACTGATTTGTGCATTGAATATTTGCATCTTGTTTAAGTAAAAGCATCAGTAGTTAGTATGTGAAAACCTAATGACTTAGTCCATGACCACATCACCTCTTGCAAACATTGCTGCAGAAGTTCGAGAATTTACAGCCCTCACAAGCAGACGCTGTGTGAGTGTTCCTGTTCCCTCCTCTTTAGTGGAAACATCAGTAGTGGCTATTCAGGCTGAAGTAGCGTATCAGGAAAAATCGCAGGCTATGTTTTTTTGCTGGTTTATAACACCAAAAGTAACTCTAGCTTTAGGAAAGCATAGCTTTAAATGCTAAATCTGTTTCCCAGCCTAGTACTTGGAGGAAGTGTACGTAAACAGAGGTCAGCCTTCCAAGGAGTTGACCAACTAGTTTTTACCATACTGGAATGTAGGGCTGGAGTAGCAGACCATTGGAGGAAGGATAGCATCCTGGTTTTCACTGACAAATTTAGTACTGAAAGCAAAGAAACATGTCCGTAGAACATTCTCTCCTCCAAGAAACTACTTCTGAGTAACCAAAAATGTTCTAATAATTTAAAACCTTTTAACCAAGTCCTGAAAGGGACACTACAGAGTTCAGTCTATAGACATAAAGTTACCATTTTTATAGTTTAAACCATCTGAAAGAATAGCTTTAAAAAGTGAAAAGTGTAATATGTGTGCTGTCTAAATGTTTGGTAAGACTAGGTCTAAATGTAAGACTGTTCCCAACAATCTTATTAACTTCATTCTTGTTTCCCTTGGATTTTGTTAGATTGAAAATTATAGTTATTTGAGTAACCTCATAAGCTAAGTTTATTCTCGAGTTTCACACTTTTTCTTCACTTTGGATGGGCAAAATACCCTTTCATGTTTTCCTTTTCTTCTGTATTATTAGAGAGAAATTACATGTCTGGAAGAGAAATTTGCCAGGTTATAGTCCATGAAGTCAGTGATGTTTTGCAGAGATGGCAGATAATAGGTTTGCTTTCCATGTTTCCAGATGCCAGTTGCACTAAAAGACTGTTATAATACATTTTTTTAATTACCTTCTGTTTTCTCAGTGTAAATTTACAGTCCCTGTGATACGAGTAAGTTGTCAGCATATGTAGTTTTTAAAACTTAGAGAAAGTGGGTTTAGAACCACCTTAATATAACACAGGAACTTAATATGAGAAGGAACTTTTTGATCTCTGAAACAGAACAGAACTTTACAGAACATTGTGCGTCAGTCTTGTGTATTTACAGCTCCTGCATTGTTTGCTTCTGTTGAAGCATGCAGTGGCCAAAAGGTGTTTCTGTACAAAACCAAGAATCTTGGAGGGTATATGCATATATTTGGGTACAGTGTTTCATTAAATAGGAGAGCATGGTTGATCTCTTAATAGGCTGTAGCAAAGCTATCAAGAGATGTTTCCTGTCTAGATATGCATTCAGAGGTTTATCTTTCAAAGTCATTGATTCTGAAGAACCCATTTTTCTCCTCTTCATTCCTCCTTTCTGATTCAAATAATTTTTCTAAGCGTAGTAGAAGTCCCACTGCTGCATTTCTACTATAAGCACCCCTAATGTGCTTAAGCACCTCTTAAGGTTTTTATGTAAACATGTTCTTTTTGGCCATCAAAAAGGTATAGATCTTACCAGATTGGGTGTTCCTTTTGTTGCCCTGAAATGATAGCCCTTTCTTCTTATTGTTGTCTACTTTATCCAAGTTGATCATTACTTTAACCTTCCATCTGGTTTCTTGCTACTGGTTTGGGGTTTTTTTGGTTGTTTCCTTCTCATGCTGCAGCATGTAATTGCTGCTTGCTGCTCTTTTCCTTAGGGCGAGTTGCAAAACAGCAGCTGGAAGATTATGCTGATGCTTAAATGCTTTTCCTTTTAGCAATGTTTTCTTCATGGTTTTTTTCTAAGCTTTTTGCTTAAATATCATAATGCTGGGTTTGTGTTTTTTTGACCAGTTTGTTTCTTAATTGTTCTTGATTTTCTCCGTAAAGATAGAAAGAGTAAACAAAGGGTAGCTAAAAGAAAAGCTCCTAAATAGATTTTCAATTTGGGTTGAAGTTAATTTGAGAATAGGTTGATGGACAAAGTATTCTATTGTTTCTGGTAATAATTTTTACATCTAAAAGACTAAAGAAGTCCCTAAAATATAATGTAATTAATAAAATAATCTACATGGTAAATAGAACATCATTTTTCAGTCAAGGACAGTACCACACAAAGGTAGCAGGAAAACTCAAGTTGTGATTTGGGGTTTTTTTGTTTGTTGTGTTATGGTGGTGATGGGGGGGTTTTTTGGGTGTTGGGGTGTATTTATTTGAGGCTGGAAATGTGTATCAGTAATTTAGAGTAAAAGATCAAGTGTATGCTCCCATAACAAAAATAGATAAGCTAGAAAATTGAGAGTGGAGGTTAAATTGCAATCCAAACACAAATACAGAGGTGCTCAATGAATATAACGGCAAAAATGTCATTCTCTTATAGGAGCATCATTTACTGAAGAAAACTGTCTTTAAGATCAGCTTAATTTAGGATCTCAGATTTTTTATGCATGTGGGGGTGTGGTATGGCATCCTTAAAAGGTTACTTGATTAGAGACTTAGAGAAAATTGGAGAACATAATGGTAAATAATTTCTTACTGTTTGTAGACACCAGATAATAGTACTGGGAAATAAATTTTAGAAAAGCAAAAGTAGGATGCATGCTTTTGGCAGAATTATTTTTCACTCCCTAAAGAAAGGTATCATACAGGTCATGATCTGAGTTACAAATGGAGGTAATCAAATTAGAGAATATTCTGGAAAACAGATACATTAGTATCCTTTAGGACTCTTTACCAAATTGGTGTGAAGTTTTCAGGTGTAGCATCAGGTTTTTTCCGAGTCTTCAGCTGGGGTCCCAGGCTGCTCAGGTAACCTGCCTGAGGCTGTAGCAGTACTGGCTGGATAAGTTTCAGATCCTGCTGCTTTTAGATGCTAAGCCAGGGATAAGGATCCAAAAACTTCCTTTAAACACAGTGTAATAACTGAATGTAAACAGTAATGCTACGAAGATTTTACATTCTTTCAGTATGATTTTACATTCTTTCAATATGATAGTCATATGATAGTATATTAGTCATGTTTCTAATTTTGCTATGAAAAATTGATTATTTTAGTGAATTAATAAAATATTATTTTTTTTAAAGTAACAATCTTTTATTTCAGAAGAATGTCAAACTGTATAATTAATGTTTATTTACAATGTTAAGCCAATTTTCTAAAGACATCTGAGTAATTGTTTAACATCTGAAATGTTCAGCTTTGTTGTAGTGTTTTTACACTATTTGGTACTTTAAAGAAATTTTACATAGCTTGATATAGTCTATATACTATAAAAACTCTTCTAAAGGTATTTTGCATTTATGTGGTATTTCTCATATATGGTAATTTTCAGATTACATGATTCTGTGCCTCAAATGCAGCCACCACCTCAAAACTGAATTACAGAATCACAGAGTAGTGTGGGTTGGAAGGGACCTTTAAAGGTCACCCAGTCCAACCCCCCTAGATCAAGTTGCTCAGAACTCTGTTCAACCTGATCTTGAATGTTCCCAGGGATGGGGCACCTACCACCTCTCTGGGCAAAATGTTACAGTGATTCACCACCCTCACTGAAGCTGTTAAAGGAACTGCAATACAGTACAGTGTCATAATCAAAATTTAAAGCTTTTGGAAAGCTTGTCCTTGGGCAAGCTCTGTATTCTCTATTAATGAATGATTTTAATCCTATTTGCTTCACTGTTGACTACAGTGGTGCAAGAGTGGGCAGCTGTGAAGTCTAGTCTAAACCTAGTTTCATTTTCACAAAATTTGTAAGATATGGAGGTATTCTCATCTGCCATGGGAATCCCGATGACCATAAACAGTTAGGATGGATTTTTATCTCTCCAACAGGAGATAAAAACCACTACCTTCTGAAGCACATTCATAGTGCTTGTGTAGGCTTCAGTTTAATACAAATTTGGCATGAATAATTCCAACAAATGCATTTTAAATTGCTTCTCCCGAAGCGTGGCATGCCTGCTGGAAAAGTAACCACATGTATTTTTCCTTGTGTACTTTAACATCATTCCAGGTTATGACCCATTCTTCACACAAGGTGCTCTTATTGGGGATATTGCTTTAAATTTGTTACTGTGGTTTTGAATTCAGAAGTTTAACAAAAACAAGTCAGATGCTTTATGTAGTTAGTGCATTTCATATGTGTTCTAAAGGTAACTGAGTTGTACTACTTTTTTTTTAACCAAAAATCAAAATTACTAGAATGTCACCTTATGACCTGCCTTTCCAAGGAGCGAGTTAATAAAACATTATTTCCACTTGTTTGCAGAGTAGAATTGTCATAGATGATACATACCATAGCAAGCCAAGTTGTGAACTTTCAGGGTTAGTGACAGAACCAAATCTGTCAGGTCGTTCACACACTTTAACCTTCTCTTCAAATGAGGTGAGTTTCAAAGTGTGTATATGTGTCTTGTTGATGTTGTTGTTCACACTACAGCATGTTTAATAGAAACAGATGTGTGTAATGTGAAACTAGATGGCTGTTCCATATTTGAATGTTGAGGAGCACTATAAAGAATCATAAACTGTTAATGAACTAAGGACACAGATTAGTGGGTGACCCATCAGCCTGTGTGTTCTGATCCTAGTTATATCATAAAAATTGGAGTAAACTCTCTTGCAGTTTTTAATTTTAAATATAACATCATTCTGTTCCACTAATGTAAAGCAACTTCCTGGGTGAAAACTGCAGCGTTTTTGACCTTGCCTTCACTTCTGCACAGGTTTGTTTTATTGTAAAATTTCATCTCAATAAAAACAAACAAAAAAGAAACAACCAGAAAAAGGCAGAATATGGTAGTTTTGGTAGAGAGGTAGAAATTAGGCATCTGAAAGTCAGTGTTCATTCCCCCTGGAGAACTAACTCCTTTGGCTACAGCTGAAACCTAATGTCTACACTTGGGTAGCATTCTGAGATATTGTCTCTTTTGTTGATTGACTGATGGGCATCTTTTCCTAAACTAAAGGGTTTAATTTATAGACACATTAAAAACTGAACATAGTTATTTTACAGAAATGAGTTAGTGGCTCATGAGTGTCAGGGGGTTTTATTAGGTGTCTTAAATCAGGCTCTGGTGAAAACCTTAATATTTCAGTAATACGTAGAAAGTCAGAGCAGTCTTACAAACAGTGTTATAAATTTACTAAGGTAAAAATCTGAAGTGTCAAAACTCATATAACTTGTTTACAGGTTGCAGTAGTGGATTAATTTGTAGAGAGTCATTAGGTCACCCCTGAGCCTCCTCTTCTCCAGGCTGAACAACCCCAGCTCCCTCAGCTCTTCAGACCCTTCACCAGCTTCATTCCCCTTCTCTGGACTTGCTCCAGCACCTCAATGTCCTTCCTGAATTGAGGGCCCAGAATTGCACACAGGACTCAAAGTGCATCCTCACCAGTGCTGAGTACATGGGGGCTGTACTGTGCTGCCCTGGTCCTGCTGGCCACACTATTCCTGGTACAGACCTTGACCCTCTTTGGCCACCTGGGCACAGGCTGGCTCACGTTCAGGTGGCAGCTGACCGGCAACCCCAGGTCCTTTTCCACTGGGCTGCCTTCCAGCCACTGCCCCCAGCCTGTAGCACTGCATGGGGTTATTGTGGCCAAAGTGTAGGACCTGGCACTTGGCCTTGTTGAAACATGCTGTTGGTCTCACTCCATAGATCCAACCTGTCCAGGTCCCTCTCCAAGGCCTTCCTACCCTCCGGCAGATCAACACTCCAACCTAACTTGGTGTTGTCTGCAGATTTACTGAGGGTACACTCCATCCCCTCATCCAGATCATCAGTAAAGATATTGGACAGGATCCTTAACTTAAGCTCTTCACAAGTAGAATTTCTACCTGATGGTTGTTGTTTGAATGGGTTCATAAACATCCATTAGGAATCATGCTATCCAGTGTTGAACAACCCTTGCTTGCAGAGGGGTGTGCCACTGCATGCTGCCTTTCAAATCCTGGAATTGTTAGGAAATGAGATGGAAGCACCTCTTAGAGATGTAGGCAAAGGCAGCACTGAAGAGTCTGCCTCTGCTGGGCAGGTGCTCACAGGCAGTTTGGGGAAGTGACTGCCTGCTGAGAGATCTGCTGTTAGCAGCCAGCTAGTTACAGCAGAGGCACTTCCCTCACAGATGGCTAGCAAGCTGGCTGGTAATCCTTCTAAAGTTCTTAATATGTTAAATGGTGTGAGCAGTGGTGTTTTCTTGGGCTTTGTATTATCTTCAGAGCCTTCAGTATTTCTGTACGTGCTTTCTGAATCACCTGTGTTTTTATGTGGGAGCACATGGCTTTCTCATGCTTCCTTACCTTATAAGTAGTTTTAGTTCTGTGTTCTGAATTTGCAGCTGATCTCTTGTGTGCATGCTGGCTGTTTTGGGGACCGTAACTTCGATGTACAAACAGCTTGGCATGTTCCTTGTGCCTCTGAATGAGCATTTGAGGAAAAATGATGTAGAGGTGTTATTTAATGACCAATAAGCATTACTCAGAAGTGTGTGTTCTTCATCTTACCCTTTTACAGTTTTCACTTTCCTCTTCATATTCTGAAAAGTAGTTAGGTGTGCTTTTCCCTTGTGCAGTAATGAAAAATTCAAATTATACAGGATTAAATATCTTTCTGTGAGGAGATAATGTCTAGGTGTTTTAACACAGATTCAGGTATTGCTACAACAACTTCTGGTTTTAGGGGTCTGTCTTTACCAATATGAAGAAGAAGGAGTTTGTTAGCAACTGCTGATTCTGAAACCCTATACTGCAAATAGTAGCTCAGCCTGGAGGACTCCAGTGTGTTACCTGCTCTAATCCGCACTGCTCGGAGGAACTGATGCAGAGAGTCCCCGAGATTCTGTCAGGGGACTGTGTTCCTTGAGTGAAATGAATGAATCTGTGCCTCTTTTTTTTGTCAAGAGTACACCTTCCTCAAGTACTTATGCTCTGAAATTACAGAAGCAAAGTTTTTGCATGGCTTGCACAGATTCAATAAAACTAGAGAGCGAGTGCCAACTGGAATGTAAGATTTTACATATTTCTCCATGGGAAGGAGATAGACAGATAGATAGATGCGTGCATATTCTACAAGGAATAGAAGTAGATATATATTTTTAAAAATACATATGGCAATATATATGTTCTAGTATTTCTTGCAGATTAATAGACCACATATGACTCTGAGATACAGGTCAAACTTCAAATGTGAAGTGTTTCCCCTTTTTAATGTATTATTCATGAACAGGTGCTAGTATGAGACAAAATTACCAATATATATTTTGTATTACATTAGCAGATTAAGGAGCACTATTATCTAAAATTATTTAAAATAAATTGGCATTTTGAAATTCCCTTGGTAATTTATCAAATTAATCTTCTGATCACATGTGGTCCTTCGGTACATCAGAAATTTTAAAATTTTGTTTCATCTCAGACTCCCAGTGTCTTCCACGCTGTGTGCTCAGATCCAGTGCACTGTATGATCAGGTCACATCACTGCCTGCATCTCACCATCTTTGGCTTGCAGTCACCAGCATTATTTTGTTACGTTCAATCAACTCCCCCAAATGTTCCATCAAATAAGCTGGATTTTGTGAGATCCTTGTGGCTGGGAGCTGTAGTTGTTCACCTGAGACTTACAGGGTCACATTTCAAATCCATCACTAGAAAAATGCTTATTTCCAAGTTTTCTGTTTACAAATTATGTGTAAGGCTCCCTGGGAAAGGGGGGAGTACTTTCTGCTGTTTTGCAAATATCTTTGATCAATCATGGACGCTGCCTAGTGGAGCAATACGCAAGTCTAATGCAACCTGTTAATCATGAGCTAGTGAGGGATCATTTTGGATAGTTAATAAAACTTTAGGTAACTGATGTTACTGATTCAAGTACCACACTCAAATTTCTTCTGTAAAGACACTGAGCTCTGTTTTATGTAGATTTTCTTTTGTGATGTAGTAGTGCTTCAGGACAAACAGCAGTACCTTCTCCCCTCAGAAGCAAACTGAAATTGAAGCAGTGTGCTTCAAACCTCCTGTGAGCTGGCAAAGTGTATTTTCAGTGGAAGGCTACAAGCGCTTATGTTTCTGAAATGGTCATTTTCTACTAGACCCTTTAAAATGTTGATGTGATAGCATTAGTTGAAAGAATGAACAGTTGTCTCTTTTAGAAATATAGTAAAACTATGCCTGGAACAGTCACCAGATTTACAGACTACTAGTATTACTTTTAGTTTCGACTTGCATCACTTAACAATAACCAATAATAGAGTTGAAGTGCTGCCTGATGATTCTTCATGCTGTGCAAGGTACCATCTAACATTAGGATTGAGCTCCCTTAACCAACTAAGTGAGCAATGCATTCACTGTTAGGATACATCCAATTTAAGCTAATGCTTTGCTATATAATTTCTTGAAGAAAAATACTTATATCGTCTATTTCTGACTTTCTGTTGAATGCTGTAGTCGTTTTGTTTATAGTAAACTCCTAGGCAAACTGACTGTAAACTGATCTCAAGAACTTAAGTCCTTTTGGAATAGAGTATGTTTAAAAATGCATTTTGTTAATCAAACTCAACCAGCAAGTGGAATTCAACATCTAGTCAAGTAAAACATTGCTTATGGTGACTTTTCTCAATTGGTTAGGCATTAGATGACGAATTTGCAACAACAGGAAAGCAAAATCAATGGCACAGTAGACCTATTTCTGAATGGACCACCCAGCAAGTATGCCACTGGTTAATGGGAATGAACATGGAGCAGTATATTACAGAGTTCACAGCTATGAACGTAGATGGACAGCAATTAATGCAGCTCGACAGCGAGAAGTTAAAGGTAAGTGAATATCCCAGGATATATTTGTAACCACCTGAGTTTCACTGCTTATTCAGACATAATTTCAAACTGCAAAGTATTCTCTCATTTTCGTGGCTTTTTAAGGGAGTTAGTCTTACTTCTTATTTATTTGGAGTTACTTCCTTTTGAAATACTTGGACTATACAAGATTATACAGTTAGATGGTAGGTAGTAATTGATTGTACAATTAAAGACAAGCTGTTTATAATCAGAAAAATAATAAATATTATTTCCTTGTTTGCATCTTGAAGAAATGCAATTAAGCATAACTGTCCAAAGGGTCTTGATACATCTGTCATCAGTCTCAACAAAAGGTCATATCCAAATGGTCATATCCAAACAAGATCCGGCCAATTCAAATGCATAGAATTGCAGAATCCTGTTTTAAAAATGTTTCTTCCACATCTCCTGTTCAAATGAGAAGACTAAAATCATATCCAGAGATCAAATTTTTTGGGTTTTTACTTCTGCTGAAAATATGTATTCTGAATCTTTTGAGCCTTTTCTTGCTATTTCAAATCTGGAAGTTGCATGGTATTGTGTGTTCCTTATAGTGCTAGTAATCTCTTCAGGTTTTTCTCTCTTGCATTTTGGACAAGCAAGATGTGTGACTAAGAGAGGTTCCTTGGTCTATTCTGGCATAAGGAACATTATTATTAATAATCAGTAACAAAATGTCTGAGGTTTGGGGGGAAAAAAGCATCTAACTTAGTCTCTAAAATATACCTGGACTTTAAATAGATGTGCAACCCTAAATGTCCTGTATTTTGTAAAATTTCCTGGACACAGAAGAAATACCAGTGACTGGTCTGTTAAATGACTGTCTCTATTTGGGCAACTTCTGATGTTGAAGCCTAAAGCTCAATGGGCATGGAATGCCATTCGAGTTAACAGGCTGTGAGTGCATTCAGGAACTTGGAATCGGCTGCTGCCACCTCCTGATCGAACACTGAAGTGTACCGGCTGCTTATTGAATCACTTTCTAATAACACATTTTAAAATCTTTAATATTGAAATTAAAGAGTAGTTACTGAATATAAATTCCTCTTGTATTTTGAGACTACTACTTCCTATGCTATTTTCTGGAAATTCTCAGGGGTCTACATGTTTGTAAAATGCAAAACTGTTATTTCACGACTGACAAGTTGGCCCTACTCTCTTTACTTACCTTGTTACTCAGACGATTACTTACAATGCTTTTGAGGCCTGAGTTGTTATTTTGAAATAAGCAGGCTATCTTGCAGCAATAACACTTTCTTACATTGTTCATGCACTGAGGACAGTACCACTGGAAAAAATTACTGATGAGATTTTGTTTTGTTTTCCCCCTCCAAAGGCTTTGGGAGTTTCCAGTCAAAATGACAGATCAACAATAAAGAAAAAAATTAAGGATATTAAAAAAACACAAGAAAAACTGGAAAAGCAGAAGGAAAAGGTTCAAAAGAAGGAGAAAGAAGTTCGCAAGACTGGCAGAGTGGTGACCACTCTTGAATCAAGCTGCTAAAATGACCTTTTATTTTAGTGCAGACTTGCCTGATCTTGAGGTAGTTCAGCAGATTTGTATATAATTGTACAATTAAGGGAGGAGGGAAAGTGCAACAGTTTAATATGGTAGGTGTTTTTTTTACTTTTTAATAGTGGTCCCTCCCCATTACAGCCCAATAAAATGAAATAATGTTTTCAGTATTTTTATTCCTAGTTGACTCTGCCTGTACTAATAGACAATAATTTAACTTTCTGCCTTAAGTAACATTTCTGCTTCTAAGACCTCTTATGCCCTTTTCATTGAAATTGATGTTTGTGGAAAGTAGAATACTGTATTAAAATCATTCCAATAGTAGTCAACTAGCATTTGGTAGAGTTGAATCTGATAGAGGGACAATAGAAAAATCCTGCCAACAAATTCAGTCTGTGACAGTCTGTTTATCTGTTGCCACTAAAGATGTATAGTAAAAATTAAGTTTAAGAAAATGGTAATGTCAAATTAATTTAAAAAGAAAGCATGTATTTCAAATTTATGGATTATTTTGTTTAAATTCTTGTATTTCTGGGACTTCATTCAAAGTTCACTTTAGTAGCACATTGTTTTTGAATTCTGTGTTGCAATTTACTGAGAAAATAACAAGAAATACTAAGTAGTTTTCATAAACTACATATCCTAAGCATAATATTAAGTTTTCTGTACACTACCCATATGGTGTTGGGACAAGGTTTAAACCTATAAATAAGATCATTTTTAACCTATTTTTCCTAAATAATACATAGTTTTATAGATTTATGCTATGAATAAGATCAATTTGCAATACATGTATTTCTCTTTTCTACCTGCTACAAGATTTTTGCGGACCAAATTTATATATTTGCTAATTTTAAACAATATTGTTTTTCAAACTTAAAATACTGAGGGAAGAATTGTAGGAAAAATTATCACTGACGCACTGGGTTTCTGCCTTGTATTTAAATGTTCAATTGTAGACTACAGATTTTTTCTCTTTAAAGGAGGATTTGATTCTCAAAATAGCTTAGAACATGAATTGGTGTTTTGTATACTTACATACTATTTTCTAGAGATACTACAAAGAGCACTTCCTTAAATTAGATTATTTCAGAAACATAGACTAGGTTAAATATCAGTTCCACCCTAGAAGAGACTAGAACAAAACTTACATAGTTTGTTTCTGTGGACCAAGTTCTCCTTTAAATCTGTGGACTGTTTTTCATTTTAATTAAATGAATGAACTTCACTGTTGGTGTTTCACATTCTTTTTTTTTTTTTTTTGTATAAATGTCTAAGAATTTCAGCAAAATGACTGTATGGAAATGCTTCTGCATACTAGGCATTTCCAAAATAAAGTTTGAAAATCTCAGTAATAATTACTTTTTCAAAGAGGTTATATTTCAGTTTGATGTATTAAGAAACTACTCGTTGGTCATTTAACTTATTACTTTGTTTAACTTTGTTTTCAGTAGCTTTGAGTTGTATGCCAGACTTACAGACCTTGAGCCAGAGAGGAAAGCTGCCCTACTGGTAAAAGAGAAAGGAATTAGAAGTACAGAATCGTCAAATGCTCAGGATCACACACGTAAAACCACCCTCAGTTAAATCAGTCAAGAAGGTTGAGTGCTTTCAGATAGAACACAGAATATTGATATAACCATCTATTACCTTTTTTCCCCTAAGCCTACTGTTGCACCCTGTGAACGGTTTCCCCATGAAGGAGAGTAGTGGGAATAATGGCTTCAGAGCTGTTGTAGTTAAACAGGGGCCATGGCAGGGATGATGAACTCACCTGGCACCTGAGCATAAGAACACTGGTTATCCCAGACCACCACGGTTAACATCTGTCAGATGTGGAACAAGAAGGCTGGCTGCATGGAACGAGCTTAGTACCAAGATACACAGTCACCCAACAGAGTTTATTTTTACAACAGTTTTAATGAATAAATGTAGTGATTCTTTCAAAAAAATTAACACAAACCAAGATTAATTTTACAGTGCAAGACTGAGTCCATTTGCATACAAAACTGTTAATCTCAGTATTTTGATAGCTGAGCTAGTATACTAATTTTCTACAGTGATTCACTTCAACTTAACCAATGTACTAGCAATTACTTCAGTATAGTAATGGAAATACTAAACATGAAAATAGTCTTGAACTTCTGTTTAAACAAAAAGTTGTCAAAGACCAGGCTTGTGAGTAGAGTTAAACATTGTAAAACAAAATACTACACATTTGTGTTTTCACCACAGTCATTTGGGGTGGCAGGTGAAGAGATAAATACAAATATAATTACACAGCAAGTTTCTAATAATCAGAATACAATTGGTAGTTAGTTGAGAGCTAACTCTTAGGCTTTAATAATATCTGAAATATTTAATAACTTTGTAGCAAACAAACTGCTAGCTTTTCTTCAGAAACATCTCTTGCAGTTTTAAGCTATTACTAAAATCAGTTCAACTGAATTAATTAAAAGATGTAAAACTTAGCACAAAAGCAAGAATGCTTAGCTTCAAACCTGAGTTCTTAAAAGCCCTTTCTGTAACTTTCAGCTTTAGTTTAGCAAAAGCAGTAGCTGCAGGTGTCCCCTCCAGCATCAGTCCAGGCCCCATTTTACCATGTGGAGCATTTCTCACATACATCCTCTTGCGGGGCCAAAGAAGAGAATAGCTCTAGATTCTCCTCACTTGTAGCCAAGCAGTTTAAAAGGTGTGCCAGTCACCACCTCACATCCTTGTAAGGAAGAAAAGCAGAGGCCTCAAGATGCCCACAAGCTTGAGTGGAGCAGGTAACTCTACTGCTGTGGTGTCAATGAAGATAGAATATCCTCCCTCGGACTGTTGGTGTGTATAGACCAGTCTGTAATTCACTCCAGATAAAGTGCTCTACATTAGCTTGACCAGGGTAGAAACCCATTTCATTGTTTTGCAGAACTCAGCTAGGGAGGTAGCAGGTGGTAACTCTTCAATCTGGCTCAGCTACAACTAGAACAATTTCTAACATACCAGCTATGCCCTTTGTTTGCGGTATCTCACCTTCTGTTCTGCACTGAGATAGTAAACTTGCAAAATTTAGGCTTATTCTTTCTGAGAGGGATTATGCATGTCTGCTGCAGAACAAAAATCACAGAATTACACGCTGTTAATTAACTGTGAAAAGGATTAATTCTTATTGGTGTTAAATGCATCACTCTTAAAACATTCAAGAATTACAGGGATTGAGGTGCAACATTCATGTGTATGATTTGAACAAAGTTGGCACAGTAGGTATTAAAAAAATTTTAATCTTTTCTTAAAAGAAGGAGTTTGTACCTGAAATGTAACATTCAGTCCCCTATCTTCCCCAGTATGTTTTGACAGTTTGTCTTTGACTGATACACATTCTGCTTACCATGTTTAAGTTACAGTGTGACTTCCAGTTACTACAAAAATGAGACCAGAAGCACATCACAACTACAAAGGTATTTTCAAAAACTGTTAATTCCACTTTTTCTTAAATACTCCTGAGAAGGTAGCTTATATTGTCAAAGTAATAGAGATGCCTTATTAAGGGCAAATTTTAAAAAAATCTGTTTATTAAAATAGTTTCCATTTACAGCTGTAACCTGACAAGCCCAAGTCAGATCTTATGAGGGCTAGAACGTTGATGCTGTGTTTTGGTAGAACCTACAGAAATACAGACAAATGCAAGACAACATTTCTGTACTGTACACAAGCCAGCATTAGTTGTTAATTCACAATGATCAGGGAAAGATAAGTTTTTCACATGTATTATATATTCACATTACAAAAAAAGAAATTCAACCGATGCCCCATACCTGAGATACATTATACCAGTAGTTGCAGATAAAAATTATTTTTTTTTATTTTTTATCCCTACAGAAGTAAGCGTGATTTCTGCAAGTGAAAAAACCCTTGATGTAGGCAAGGTGTGCCGGCAACATATCTAACTTTCCAAAATTAGGCTTCAGCATGCTCAAGATAAAAGAATAGCAAATGCCATACGGGTGCAAAGGTACAGCAATAAGCTCCTCAATATTTCTTACACAAGTTTCTCATTAATCTGTAATATTGTATAATGGAAAAATGCTCTGGTGAGCTTTTTCAACAGTTTTTCCATTAAAGCAATTTTGTAATTATATGAATTAATACCAGATGTGATAAAGATTGCACTGATCCCTACAAAACCCAAAATACTGCTCCCTTGACTTAGCTCTTAAAGTAGCCAAAAATAGAAAATGAAACAAATTGTGACGTTCTTAAAATTTAAAAGTACGTACAGGTTTGGGAGTTTCAGTGGTTGTTGGTTTTTAATTTCAGAATAGATTATTTACACTACACCTTCTGTCACTCCACTTAAAATTACTTTCACATATCAAACGGTCACCATCTTGGTACAAATCAGGTCTTTTAAATTCCGTTTACAGACAAACCTATTTCTTATGAGTTGCCAAAGAAAAAGCTACATACTGCGAAACGTGGTCATGTCCTTTGGCTCACTGCTTGGCACACACCAATCATCTGCTTCGTGGTTTGCTTTATAATGCTTCCAGGCTGCTTTGTTATACACAGGGAGTCTTTCAATAGATTCTGTTGATAAGGCCTGTAAGGAGAGAAGACGGTAACTGATGATTCTTTTTAACTAAAGTCATAGTAACAGAACAAGGACTTCCATTAGCAGTTTAGATTACAGTTGTTTATAAATGTAAATGGTAAAATGTTACATCGTACCTTGATGTAAATAACTGCATCTGTACCATAGCCCTCTAAGGAATACAGTTTCAGGTCTCCTTGGAAGTACTGTGCATACAGACGTGATATGGGTAAGCCATAACCAAATCCAGCCTGATCCAGGAAAAAAGGTATATTAGCATTCATTGCATCAATCAGTGGTGTTTTCTGCTTTAACTTAACAGGTAAACAGAGAAACTAAGCATGATGTTTGACAGTAAGAGGAGTTCAGATGTTAACTATTATGGCCCCCCAAAACCAGATGATTGCGATTATGAGAACTGTTTTATTCCTTTGTCAGGCAGGGCTGGTAGTTAACACTTCTTGTATTGTGGGAGCTTTTTGAAGAAGAGGTACCATTAGAGAAAACTACTGTGTCTGTCTTATGTCTCATGGAGCTACTAATCTTAAGAACACCGAGGACTTAAGTCGGATACATTTCATAGGCAGTATATATAAAAAAAGGTTCAAGACAAAATGTCTTTGAATTTGTAGCTTATACTATAATTCTGTCAAGCCCTGACTGTAGTAGCAGGACATAGCCCTGAAGTACTAGGCATAATTTTTTTTCATTTACTAAATTTTAGAGGGGATCTCTCAATGAGCATACACAACACTTCTCTGTCAAGATCTACTGTTTAATGAGTTGCAGAGTCATCTACGTGCAGAACACTGATGCAATGTGGGAGAATAAATACAGGAAAGCTGTTCAGAGATTCTAACCGAGAACTTAGGCTTTATTGCTTGTGCATCTATTACATGCACATGAAACCAAAGTAAATTCTTCATATAGCCTGTCACATCTATGCTCCTTCATCCTTGCTGGGGGACGGTACAATTGACCTTAGAGTACAAATGAACTATGGCCTTGACCAAAAGTCATTGTTATAATTATTTTTTCATTCATTCAGTGGCTACAAAAAGAAATCCGTGTTCTGTCCTTACTCCAGTACATGCAGCATAGCTAAGTGTTCTGCTTGAGGTAGCTGATCTTTAGAAGTAGAAGAGAAAAACAGAATCTGGAAACATTTTTAGTATTTTATGCAATTTTCCAATTATTTTCAGAAAAATACTCAAATTAAGCTATAACATTCAAATGGCAATACTCCTTGTACCTCTAAAATCAGTACTTAATAGCTTTGGTTCAATGGTTTCTTTTGTGACCATTAAACATAGCCAAGATGCCAAGGTACGGAAGATTCACATACCAAAGGTGTAGCTCGTGAAGTCTCCACACGAGGACGTGGTGCTGTTGAATACATGTAGTTGAACAGTCTGTCAATTTTCCTCATAGGAACACCACCACCACGATCACTCATCTGGAACAAGAAAGAGCGTGTACTGTTATGTCCCTGAATACATTTTTATAAAAGACAGCTTTTCTCAAACAGTAAACAACCTGAGAAAGTTCAGGTAAAACATCATATGAAGTTGTCCCTGCTAAGTTACAGGTCTTCTTTAATTCTCATCTCCAGCAATGACCAGAGAAAGATTAATCCTTCCCTTTCATCCCTTATCCAAACCACTAAATAAAATACTACTGTAAGCATCATTCATGTTCTCCTGGAAGCAAGAATATTCTACTTAAATTGTGCATGGCTTTTATCTTTTATCTGAGGTCACAATCTATACCTTTTACAAAATGCCAGGTTCTATTTTTAATCTTTATTCCTCAAGAATACTGCCAGTTAAATATAGTTTACTAAAACCTGTTACTGAAGGAGTAAATCAAAGGAGTTGTTTTACTACAGTTAAAGACCTATGAAAAACCCACTGCTTGCAGTTGGTCTTTAAAATCCATCATGGATGTTGTACAGAAAAAGAAGAAACTGCAAATTGTACTTAAGGAGGTTTGATTTGTGTGGAATATACAGTATTTTTCTTTTCGTTTTGGGGTTGCTTCACACCTGTACAGCTCTGTCATTGTCACTTAAAAAATGCTGATGTTAAAGCTGTATGAAGATGCTCCTTCATTTTTAGTCATGGCTGCTTACAAGCTTGGCAAGACATAAGCATGACAAAAGCACAGGATGCTATTGCAGAGCCTTCAGTGTGACTATGCAACCTCTTCATGAACTTCCTACTGATGCAGTAGGAAGTTCTGATAGTGATTCACATACTGATGCAGTATGTGGAGTTCCATAATGGTCTTTCTACTTACATACCTCATCACATACCATCTATTGATGAACCAGATCACCAGCTAAAGTTAGTAATATGCTGCCTATGGCAGGGAAAAAAACACTGATCAAAATAACCTTCAAAGTAATAAAAAAAAGTGGGTACCTTCACAGTTAAATCCTCATTTCCCAGCGTGACATGTACATGAATTGCAGGATAAATGCTTTGATCAGCATTATGTTCCATGGTGGCTCTCATTGCATTCTGCAATTTTAAAGTACAATTTAAATCCTAATTCACTTTGCATATTACCTTAAAACATCAATTTTAATTTAATATTAATTATATTAATTAATATTAAATTAATATTATATTAATTTGCTATTTCTGGTTTGTCAGTATCAGTATTTATATAGTTTATGAAAATACACAGACTTCAAATATTTACTTTTTTAGAGGAAACATCTGAATAATTTAATGTACAGAGTTCTTGTAGAATTCTTTATAATGCACGGTATGTGCAATATGACACAAAGATCAAGAAAAGTCTAGGACTGAACTGCTTGAGAAAAGCTCTGTAGGATCTGTTACACATTTTACCAGATTTGAAGATATCCCAAAAATTGTGTATCTTACTCTCACTTGCTTTATTAAGTAATATCTTCATATATTTTAAGATTTTAAGGACTGTCTGTTCAGAAGGTGTCAGATGTATTCAGTGGCTAGGCAAAGGAGATACCTCTTCCAAAGCTGTTCATTTTCTGTTCAATTACTGTTTGTCTAAATAATACAATTTAGCAACGTTCTTGCAAATAGCACAAGGTTTGCACTTGCAAAAACACACTGCTATCTAGAATTGGTTCAAAAGGTCCAACCAATGCAATCTCAGTAAATAAAGATGTATAAAAGACTTGTGTAATAATAAGTGCACAGACCTTGAAAAGTTCAAAAACCATGTGATAGAGGTGTGATGGCACGTACACCACTTGCATGGGCTGTCCTGGTGATTTCGCTGGAGAAAAGAGAGTCTAAATAATTAAATAGCAAATGAGGTATCTTTTATTCGTTCTCTTATTCGTTCTCTCAGTAATTCAAAATGTGAATCTGTATTGTTGAATTTTCAAAAGAAGGAAAATTTTAACAAATCTTTTGAAAAGTTGATGTTAATCAAGTCACACTCAAGATTTTCAAATGTTGCTTGTTGCTTTAGAAATTAATCTTAAAACCACTTTGGCATCACTGATCAGGTCACATGTAGTTGCTTTCTATAACCCTTGAGGAGGTTATAATGAAGATGGAATGGAATGCTTAGTATAAATCTTTGAAGTGTCACAAGAAATGCAGAGAGGGTGAGATGCAATAGTGTAGATAAAGACATACAAGAAATCTTAAGAGAGGGAAGGAGGCTGCTAAAATTTGTTACATCAACAGCTGTAGTGTCAAAAACTTTTCTACTAATTTCAGTTTTCTAATTAAAGGGAGGAATGGGGAAAGCCTTCTGCCAGATTTTAAAAAACCCAAACTATTTACAACAGTAGATAAAAGAGAACACATTAACTACACGAAAGGCAGACGGAGGACATTCCACCAGCAGCTACTTCAGAAGAAGCCATCGTGACGTTCAGGAGTGTGCCTTGTCCATATTCACTTACCGTTCAGCTCTTCAAGGATAAGTTCTGGAGAGCTCATGTAATATAAATCACAAAGGCTCTTGGCACTTTCATAGCCATCTATAATAAAAACACAGGAAGTTACATTTTCCCCTCCCACTTTTTTTTTTCCTTTACAGTTTGCCAAAAAAGAAAAACAAAAATTGCAAGTACTGTGCACTGTCAGGGAGATTTTGCATTTTCTCACATTTCTTCTCAAAGTTGGGTTTATAGGAAAAAGATACAAGTTGTTTTACACTTTAAATAAAACTTCGCTACATATAGAAAAGAACTAAGCAGTATATGAGTACCAGGATGTGTACTTGCTCTTAGTAAAGAGATTCATGTAAGTTTTCAGGATTCTAGTTCTTATCTGCTGAATTTACCTCTAATAACTTCAACAACATTGCAGTTAGGATCGATGCTTCCAATGTGTTTTGGATGAGCTGGATTATTTTTCCCACCAAACAGCAAAGCTGCCAAAAAAGAAAATATTATTTAATACTCAGTATAATTATATAATTTTAGTTTACATCTTCAGCTATGCTAAATAACAATTTATAGGCAATCTATATTTCCAGTCTTAACCATACTTGAAAAATTACTATTAATAAATATTATAGGAATTGAATTGCGTTTATAAATAGCAAGGCAAACAGTGTACTTCTCAGTAGCTTTAAGTACATACTAAGCACTTAAAAATTAAAGGAAGATACACTTGACATAGTACAGGTATCATTTCCCTCCTTTCAGCACTGGCACTCACAGTGCTGGTTCAGGAGCATTCTGATTGAAATGCGACTCATGTAGAAACGGTCTAAAAAATACTGCACGTTCTGCGAGGTCACTGGATCAATGCCAAAGCTTTCCTTGTATTCTATTACTCCTTGAGCCATCGTAGGAATTACATCGTTGTGCCGATTCCGGATTTTTATCACGGTATCTGTGAAACTAAAATTAAAACACTGTTAGTATTTCACTTTCAAGGGAATTTAATACTCTGGCAAACAGAGCACCTGCCTACAAAAATGAAGAATGTTACACACAAAAATATCACACATCTGCCTATTGCAGTTAGAAGACAGGTCAGACTTTACAGTGTATTTCAGGTGACTACCACTGAAACAATTCAACTATTTTGACTATTTATAAAATTATTTATTTATTTATTTATTTATTTATGATCTCGATTACTGCCACAATAAAGAGAAAACGGTGCCACCATTTTGATGCAGAACATCCCATGTCTGTCAAATGGCAGTTAAGGTCAGCCTTAACACTGACCAAAGCCTCTCTACAGAACAACATGATTTTAGGGTGTTTTGTATCCTGTTTTACTGTACCCTCCTTTTAGGGATAGGGGGTGACATTACTGCAGTTCTTATGCAAAGATTTGAGACACATCAAAATATTCTTAACCTATTGTTTTCTTGCCAGTTCTTCCACATAACATTAACAAAATATTAATATACGTGACAGCAAATCCTTACCTTTGAACAGCCCCTGAGTCTTCTGAGCTTTTGTCCTTAAAGTCAAGGATCTCCTGAAGACTTTGGACGTACCTTTCAATGAAAGAAATGGAAAAAAGACCAATTCTAACATACCTCCCCGGATCTCTTTGGTTAGCAATTTGTGGTTTTCCAAGGTTGTTTGTTTCCATGTCATAGTACCTGTCCACCATGAATTTTGTTTAGATTCTTTTCAATCTATTCATGACATTTCTTCCAAAATTTCCAGAGCAATGAACTCCACAATTTAATTAGAATGCATAAAAGATTATCTTTGTATTTTAAACTCAGTGGGTGATCACTTATTTGCAGCCCCAGCAAGTTCCTGTTATTAGAAAAATCATTCCAGTTTATTCATGATTTAAGTATTTCTGCCACCTCTTTCCTTAGATGCACATTTTTCAAGCTGAAGAATTCTATTTGGTTTCTTCTCACGTAAAAATTGTTCCAACCCTCTGATTATCCCTCTTGGTCTTTTCTGTTCAGGACAGAGTGACTAAAACAGCATGCAATTCAGAGCAATAAAGGGCTAACACAGTCGTACAATTATATTCCTCCCCATTTGTTACTTAGTTCCTAACACAATTTTCCTTCTTGCCCATCAACTGACATATTCAGAAAAATATCCCCAGTAGCATCAGAATTTCTTTTTCCATTGTAAGCAAGCAAGCATACAGGGAGAGGAGAGTCCTCCCTGTGTTCTACCTTGCATTTGTCCAAGTAGAATTCATTTCTCATTTGATCAATGTCATTTAGTATCATGAGAATGGAAGCATTTGTGTTTCATTAAGAGCCTTCCTCTTCATTGATAGCTCTTTTTATATTCAGTCATCTAATCAATCCCACTTATTCACTGGCATATTTTCTGTTCTCTTAACTTTAAAAGCCTTTCCAGATATCTTTGTTCCTGTAGCTGTTGCCAAGCAATCTCTTTGTTTTGCTTTCATCTTAACAAGTTTATACTTATGTGTAAGTTCCTTACTTGAAAGTAAATGTTACTTTTCAAAGAATGTCTTTTTTATTTCAATAGTTTCATATTCTTTCTATTGTTTTATGTTTTGGCTTTGGGAGCTTCCTATTGCTTTCCTCATATTTTCTACATCTTTACTATCAATGTGCAATAACCTATCTTGTAAATTCCCTCATAGGTTCTCTAATTGCTGCTAAAGAGTTTTTTCCAAGTCTGTAAATTTAGTTTCTGATCTATACCACAATGGATATTTAATATCTCACTTTAAATAAGAGATGTTCATGTAACAAGCCCATGAAATGTTCTTTCAGTACAAAAGAATGAGTTCCTCCAACCTGTGTATATGCAGAAGGTATGAAATGTCACTGATCTTACCAGCTCTGCACCAGCTGAACTGAAGGTGTTCTCAGGAGGTTGTCTGGAAGCAGACTTATTTCCTTCATTATGTTTGCCAGTCTCACAGGCAGCTCTTGTCGCAGAAACATAAACGAAGTCTTTTCACAAGCATTTTCAGATCCTAAGACCAAAATAAATATATGACATCAGAACAAAGTCAACACTTATAGCAGAAAACTACACAAAGTCTTACTGTCTTGCATAAGAGGCTTGTGTCTTGGTTTCAAACTTGACTCAGCTGGGCTGGCAAGGCACTGTTTCTTTCATGGCAGCAGCCCATTTGTATTTCAAAATTTACCTTATATTGTAACCTACCAGCCCTGTTAGAGTAAGGAGAATCTGCAATATACAAAGCAATAGCTGCAGGCCCATACTATTCAACTTTAAATGCAGCTTTTATCCATGTATATTGTACATTTTATTTGCAGCAAGCACTGACTTTAACCACCACTGATCAAAGAGTGCATCATTCTGAGCATGTCGGAAAGTATCATGGTCCCACACACCCTGCTTTTGTTCACTGATCTTACTGAATTACCATAACACATACTGGAACACTTTCAGAAAATAAATTCTGTAATAATAATCTCGTTTTCAACTAAATTTGTTGTAGTTTAATTTCACTGTCTTACAGGAATAGAAGACAGATGAACGAATTCACATGAATACTGAGAAAGAAATGAAAGTAGGACAGCTACTGTGCTTATCTACTGGCATAGTAGTTTCCCCATACATTTAATTTTTTTACATTTTTAAAAGCTAGAAGTGAAAATATTGCACCTGTTGATAACAGACCTGTCCTTCTTTACAGACAAATGTCATCTGTGTGGGTGGCAACTAAACGTGGTTATTAAAATCAAGACCTGAATTTACTCCTACAAAGCAAGAAAGGAGGGTGCAGTGTGTGGAAGAGGCTAAGAAATGCTGGATGTCACTCTCAGCCAGACTTCTGTCTGGACTTCACGAGTGCCATGTAAACAGCATCTAACCTTACTAACCTGTTCATCTTCTGCACTGAAGTACATACCTCAGTCTGGGGTTTTACAACAATGTCTCCTAAAAATTAACTCTGGTGTACTGCTCAGTTCACTCCTTCCATCTGGCAGGGGGGAGTGTCTTAAACAGGAAAAACCTCCACCAAATTGAAATGGACTACCTTCCTTTAAAGCATCCAGACTCAGATACATCATAAACTACAGTGATGAAAGAATGTCAATAATGAAAAAGAAATTCCTCCCCAATGGCATTTACCAGTATTATATGTTGTCTACATATGACCCCTGCCCAGAAACCTTTCATTCTCCCTAGTCAGACTGCATTTCAGGCATGACTGTTATTGGCCTTTCCCTTTTCTTGGGAAAAATTCCACAAACAAGTCAGATTGAAGGTATTAGAACATAAATATAATCTTTAAATGCCTCATATAGTCAGCAAATTATGTTCTATAAAATAGTTAGGTTGTATTTTTGCAATCCTGGGTCAAATATGGAAGGCATTTTAGGACAAATGGGCAAATGAGTCTTTCCCTGTGCAGCTACAGTCTGTCTAAGCAAAGAATGGATAAGACTCCTACAGAAAATACTGTGGGTTTATAAGCCAAGATATGACTGATGTATATGAGCCAGACCTAAATTTGCTTACAGAATATTTAATTTTTTTAAGTTAGCATTACCAGATTTTATTATTTCCTCTTTGAATGCTCTCACTAGAGCGAAAGGAGACAAAAAAATCCCTAATGAAAACACCATCAGATTATAATGGCTACAGAATGTCTTAAAGACAATATTGTCTCAGTCTGGCACCCTACTCTTTTTTTTTTCTTTGTTATTAGTTTTTTACTATCTGTGATTAAATACTTAAACAAAAGAGAGGAAAAAAATCTGTAAGTTTTCAAAATTATTTTTACCTTGTGTTCAGGTAACTAACAGTAAAATAGTCTATCCTTTAACACAAGGGAATAGTGTGCCATGAAAATAAACACTGATTTTAAGGTAAGCATTACTTTATAAGTATTTAGTGGTAAAATAATACAGGTCAAAGCAAACTCTGAATTACAAGATTCTTTGCTTATAAGTATGGTAGCAACAGAACATACGGTGGGGTTCCTGTATGAATCTGGAGTTTTAAATGATGGATACGTTTCATTGCCACGAATGAAACGTTGAATAGATGGATGAAGTGACAGCGGATAGTTAAGAGAAAGTTTTCGTTGTAAGTCTTCCTACTTAGACAAAGTCTGAGGCTCTATGACTAGTTCTCCATTATGTTTTACTTACAAAAATGTAAAAAGCAATGCAACTATTAACAAGTTAGATGCTTTTATGCAACACTTATGTAAGCATTTATGTGCACCAGAGTGCCTTGGATACAGAAACAAGGTATTGTAGAATGGCTCCAACCTCAGGCTTTAAAAAGGGTTCCCAGTGAGACTTACACAACCTTTCCCTGTGTGGTCTTTGTTTTGAAGCAGAATAGAACAATTGCTGTGATCCCTTTTGTTTCCAAGCAGACAGTCAAACCTGGAAGCATTATGAGTGGTTTTAATGAAGAATACAACACCAAGTATCCTGTTAGTGATTTGCTCATTTCCAGCGCTAGATTCCGAATCCTCCAGGATGGCTCTTGTTCTCTGCATCCTACTCCTTCTAAACCAGCAAATTTTGGGTAAGGTGTTTCTGTAGGGCACAGACATGCGACTGAGAAATGATGACTGTTCCAGCCCCTCGGTTCTATCGTTTCAGGTGTTTGGAATATACCTTAAAAGGTCACACGCTGCCAGCTTTCAAAAGGCTTAACCAGTCTCACCTGAGTCACTGCTCTCACACTACCAGCTGTCACAGCTGTCCCACCCTCTCCCCTGCAGGTTCTGCAGGAAAACGCCCAACTACTCTGGTGGTGCCAAAAACTGGAGTTTTCTGCTGAATTTCAACCTTGTCACACTTCCAGTCTACGGGAATGCGCCAACTGGGCTCCCTTGTCCCAGAAGGAAGCAGGGCCTTTTTATGCCAGAGAGCACAGCACTAACAGAGACAAATAACAGCGGGCATTGCTGACAGGGTGGGGGTCGTGGCCGCAGCCGCCCCGCTCCTCACAGGCACCTGCGCGAGCAGGGGCAGCGGTGGGAGTGCGGCCCGGCAGGGACTCACCGAAGTCCAGAAACTGCTTCATGGAGAGCGGCGAGGGGGAGAAGCGGGAGTAGAAATCCACCTGCTGCGGGATGGTGCCCGGAGCGGCGCTGCCCGGGGCGGCCCCGCGCAGCAGAGCGCGCAGCAGCCTCATGGCGCGGCTCCGTCCGCTCCGCTCCGCTCCGCTCAGCTCAGCTCAGCCCGGGCCGGCCCAGCCGCCATTTCCCGCCACGCCGCTCCCCCGGTCCCTGACCAGGCCGCCTCCGCTGCGCCGCCAGGAGGAGGTGCCCGAGGGGGAGGTGGGCGGAGGAGAGGGCGGCTCTGAGGGAGCGGGGCGGGGGCGCCCGGAGCAGCGCGGCAGCCGCTGAGGTACCTTGACGGCCCGCCGGGAGAAGGTACGCTCGGTTCCCGGAGGAGCCCGGCCACGGACAGGTACGGGGGCGCTGTGGGGCGGGTGCCGCCGCCTGCCCGGCGAAGGGCTGCGGGGCGGTGGGTGTGGGGCCCAGGCACGGGGGTGTCTGCGGGCTGGGCTGGGCCCGCGGGGCGCGGCGGGAGAGCAGAGCCTCACCTGAGGGAATCGGTCTTCTTAGTAGCGCACCTTTTGCCCAGCTGCGGGATGGGCTGGGATTTGTTTATTGGGAAAAAAGAGAATTAAAAAAAAAAAAAGAAAATACAGAGGAAAAATAGGGCTTCTGCCTTTACAGATAGACTCCTGATCTGTCAACAATGAGCACCATACGCGTCTGTATTGGTTAAGAATCACTTGGACCATAGATCACTCTACTGGCTGTTAGGATGCTAATGCAACATGTGAGGTACCAAACAGTGTATTTAATATTTTCTTGTCCTGCTCTGGTAGAAGTATGTAGAATATGAACCCAAAAAAGCAGTTAAGACTGATTAGAAGCATTTCTGATAAACTTAGATGTTAAGGAAGTTTCTCACATTAGGCTCTCATCTCCACCAGATAGATTTATTGGCACAGATCAATTTTGATACCCAGTAGCTTGGTACCTCAGAAGAGGGACCCCAACAAAGAAATTTCTGGGCAGTGATGCACTTCTCAGCTCTGTACTGTTAACTGTTGAACTCCTCCAAGAAACCAATATCCTGCAAACATTTCTGTTAATCAACTTATCAGCTGTGTTATTTCCAAAGTATTTGACTCTTCTGTCCCCTTCTTCCCCTATCCCATGATGACACTGGGACTGAGAGGTGAAATACCATTTATCAGTGCCAAGGGGGGTCTGTGTTGGTGTGCAGTACTTAGGTAAGCAGAAGCAAGGATATCTCCTTGTAGAAAAACTGTTCTCTCTGCCTGTTTTCTAGGATGAGGCAGGTATGGCCCTGAAAAGGTGCAGCTTGCAAACAACCATTTTGGAGAGTGAGAAAAGGAGGAAAGGGGTCTGTCTTGCAGTATGGAAAATGCAAACTACAAGTCCCCCGTCCATGTACAGTGACAGTGTCACACCTGAACCGTGTCTTGGGCTAAGGAGTTTGTGTTTTTCTCACAAGGATCATGGTTAGGACTTAGCAAGGCTTACAAGGCTGTAAAAGGTGTATATTATGTACGACTCCACAGCCTGGGAAGAGAAACAGACATTTAATGACATCTGCTTACACAGTCCCTATGAGAAAATACACTGCTTCCATTCTTCTTGTGACACACAGGCTGCTGTCTGGCAGGCCAGCTGAAGCACGGCCAGCATGTCCACGAGCCTCTGCTGGCTCAGCACGCCGGGTGCAATTGCCTGGTTGTTTCATTACAGCTTGTTCTCCTGGGTTTTGCAAACCAGCTGCCACCTTCGCCTACTCTGTGGTGGGAGAAGTTATTTCAGCTGTTTGCGCATGAGCAGCTTTCTGGTTCTGTGTGGTCTGTTGATATTAGACACACTGCAGTCATGATGAACAGCTTTGGAACGTGGGTGCTTTGAATGGGGACTGGTAGTTCAGTGCCACTTTCAAAAGTTTCTTTTCACTTTATGGGCTGATTCCTGATATTTGTGGCCAACCAAGTGCCCTGTTCCCTCTTTCCACATATAACTTCTGCACAGGTGGTTATTTGAAACTGCTGTGGTGATCTCCTACACTGAAAGCTTCTCTCATAAGATGCATCTCCTGTGCTCTAACAGTTAAAGGTATGTGAAGGTACTGCAGTTTACCAAGATCCTGTTTATGTACCTTATGTTATACAGTGTGTTTTTTATGTAGATACACACACACTGTACACAAACACACGCTATAGATAGCAAATGTAGCACATTAGGTTCTCTAAGTGTACATATACATACATACTATACACATACACTATTGTTTATAGTGCTGTAGCACTGTATATATAGTATATGCTACTATAGGACTATGTGTGTATGGTGTATATCAGCCTATATAAAGCCCATTACACTATATTAGTACTAAACCTTTTGATGAGATACTTTACTGTTCTCCCAGTCCATCTTTTGTCTTGTTGTAGACGAATGTTTGTTGTGCTATGGAAATGAGAATACTTGTTTAATAACTGCAGGGTGAGTTCACATCTTTGACGTGGTCTGAAGGCTCTAGTGGCATCTTCTGGTTCCAGTCCTGGAAGTTTCTTGGCCACAACAAACGCTGGCCTAGTACATATCCAGCTAACCCTTATCTTCAGGCTTTGTTGCATCAAAAGGCCTCTCAGCAAAGGATCCTGTGAGGGCTGACATCTTAAAATGGATATAAAATACTTTTTTTCTCCCCCTGCATATTTTTGGCTTTTCTGTGAGTTTTTTTGGTGGACTTGAAGCTGTACCCTGCAATCATGTTACTGACTGTCGGTATCAATCTTTCACTGCTAAATAGAGATTGGTATGTCAAGTCCTTGACCACTTCTGGGGGATGTATCCCTCTCCCCTACTTACTCAAACACTTATCTGGCAGCATTTAGGAATATTTTTAGGAGGCTGCTTGCATTGAAGGTCCCCTGGGCAGTGTGAGTGCAAGCATGGAGTGAGGAGAGGGCAGCTGTGCCTTGCTGGGAGCTGACACTTGGAGCTCTGCCAGGCTCCCTGAGCAGTGCTGGCAGCTGCAGCAGAGAGCCTGTGAGCACAAGATTGTGTGTTATCTGCTGCAGCACCTTGTCTGCCCCTCTGCCTGGGGCAGCGTCAAGAGCTATGGCAATATCGAGAATCAGAGAACTTGTTACAGCTTGTGGCTTTCAGCATATTCTTCTGCTGAACTTAGCTATGGCCACCTCACTTAAGTATAAAAAAATCACTATTACCAAGACAATGTTTAATTTAAAAAAATTTATTTCACACTTCTATACAAATATCCACAGGTCATTTCTAATCATGGAATGATGTAGCATTGTTAGCTGGTATAATGAAAATCTGAGATAAAAGTATACCAGTGACATGACTTTTCAAGAACTTTCACTTTAACACTGCTAAGACATTCATGTTCTTAGGGAGGGCCAGAATCCGCTTTTAGATTCAGGGGTATTTGTCAAGCTTCTTAGCCCCTGATTAGCCTGGCTGTTGATGTTGCTGAGCCTTTCAGAAAATAAGCCAGAATTCTAAAAGCTCAAACACCGGGTGACATCAGCACTCTCATGCAAATGTTCATAAAATCAGTCATAACATATTGAGATTATTTAGTGTTAAGAAAGATGAGCGTAGTAAATTAATTATAACTTCGTACTAATGTTCAAAGTTAGTAGTAAAAATAAGACACTTGACAACTGCCCTCCTAGCAGGTTTTTACCCTATGAGGGGAAAAAGTACCAAGAGGTTTTTGCATAGTTCAAGTTACGAGCAATTAAATGCATACTTTTTGAGCAGAATTTTGTTTCACATGGAATAAACAATTGTGAACTAAATCTTTGTTCTTAAATAGTACCAACACTTTAGAACTTGGGTAAAAAAGTAAACTGTTTAAATAATTTTATCACGGCACAGTAACTAAATTACTGATAAACAACATCATGGTTCTATTTTTATCAACATTCAGGTATTCAAGATGATTCAGTAGTCTCAATGTGGATCAGCTCCAGATCCACACAGTTAAAGGTAACTGAGGCATCTACAGACTCCTCCAAGTGCTGTGTAACAGTTGCAGTAGTCAATGCCTTTTGCCAAACAGGAAGTCCTTATGAAGCTGGAAAGCTGTTTTGAGAAAACTCGCTTTCTTACAGCAAGTATAAAACTCTGTCTAAACCTCTACTTCTGCTTGGTGTCCAATTCCTTAAATAGTCTGCAATAATATACAAATCACGTTACAAGACCTGATGTTACAAGACGTAAACTTAAAAGTATCAGGAAAAGAAAGCCCCCATACACACTATTAGCATAAATATTTACATTTTTAGAAAGTATTGGCACCTTCAGTTACTTATTAAAATGCAGTGAAAGCCTCAGGTCTCTTAATCTTAAATTCAAAAACACAGTGGATTTGAAAATTCATTTAAGTCTTTGGCCTAACAGTTAGTCAAAGACAATGATTTATAATAAAAATAAATACAAAAATGACTAAAATATATATATATACAAAAAGTACATCTAATATTCAAGCCTCTCTTTAAAAAAAAAAAAACCTGTGTATATTTGTTGTGAGCAAGAATCACACAATCTGATCTTAAAAAAAATTTTTAAAAAAATCAAGCAACATGACCCGTTGCACATGTAATTTAAGATGATGCTTCCTGTTAAGCCCTAACTACTGCAGCAGGTAAAGGTTATGACTAAGGCAGACTTGCAGGTCTTCAGTTATACTTGAAAAAAGTGTGTTAAGGCCACTGTGTGTTTGTAAAGCACTATGCATTGAGGGAATGAGCACCATGTTCCTGAGGGAACAGTGGAGAACATACCCAGGAAGAAGGTCAGGATCCCAGAAAAAGGTCTGCTATAGTGGTTTTGCGTATTTTGCAGAAAAGACCCCAAATCAACATAGTATTTTCTAAAGTGTGGGTTAGATTTGAGGGGGGAAAAGAGGCAGTCTGGAAATTAAATAATGCAAATAAAGTCTGTTGAAGCAATTTTAACTGTGCAAATAAAAGCCTCAGTATAAGTAGTAATATCTACAATCAAATGGTGAATGTCCATAATGTTCATAGGTCTAACTCCATCAGTATTCCATTAATGAAAACCTTAACCTCTATCTGAACTTTATCAATGGAGAACATTTTCCCCTAAGAATAACTTTCATTTTCATTCCATTTTGTGAGCCACTGTTTTGTCTCAAGGTCTTTGTTTTTCCCATCTTTGATCTGTCGCTCTTCTTTTGGAATTCTTACAGCGTGATAGCTGGGGACACTGTCTTCGTACCTAGAACGCCGGAAGAATCCACACTGGGGCAGAGGAGAAAAAGAACAGTTTAGGTTTAAGTTGCTGCCAAAGCACTACAATCATAGAGGCAGTAAATTCTTCCTTTGCACAAATACAGAGGTAAGAAAAATACATAAGCCAAAAATGTAGCATACGTAGCTGTAAAAATGTGAGGCAGCAGGTCTACAGCAGTTGTTCCAGCAGCACTTGAAGACAAATGGCACAGTCTGACCATAGGGTGGTAATCTAGTACCTTAAAAAGATTCCCTCCAGTGCAAAGCTGTTTGTTCATCTAATGAGAGCATTTATTGCTACACAAAGAAGTAGGTACAGTTCAGGAAAGCTGCTTCTCCTGAATCAGAGGTAAGTATGTACTTTTGTGCCTTCCTGCACGGTGACATGATTTACCCGTAAAATCTACAAAAAGACTTCCAGAACCTTCAAGAAAAGTTATACTGGGGCCTTGTTCTTCAAAGCACCATCTCAACTACAGTCATCTGAACTAATTACACATATGCAGTATTAGAAACACAAGTCTTGCTTACTTTGCCATGGGAAATCACTCTAGATGAAATCCTGTACAGTTTGGTTGTGCTCTGCTATTTCTTATCCAAAGCCATGTAAAAAATGATTTTAAATACAGAGGAACAGATTGAAAGTAATTTTCAAAACCAAATGGAGCTATGGCCACCATGACACCAAGATCATGACTGGCAGATGCAGCTTTACATGTTTACAGATCACTAAGATTAGGGTTAAGAGGCATTGTGCCATCCAGCTGTCATTAGGTACTGCTGGGGGTAAGAAAAGATTAAAGTGGCAAGGTTTTTTGTTCATAGTGTTTAGAGTGCTGGGTTTTTTGGTTTTGTTTAGTTGGTGGTTTGAGGGTTTTTTAGTATTAGAACTTAGATGGAACTGAATTAAAAACAAATTATAGTGAGCATAGACAAAATCTTCAGCCACCTCATAGTTAAGATTTCATGAAACTTTGACATAGTTCATTAAGAATTCTTCCCCACCCCCTGATCCCAAGCATCACTTACTGATATAATGTACAAGAATGTGATACCTTAATTTGAATAAAGCTTTCTGGAAGCATAAAGCATCTAGTACCTTCTAGGAACACACTTTGCTGAAAAGTGTACCTTAGAACTCAAGTAAAACAGATGTTTCCATGCAATAAGTTTTCATTATGAAAACCCCTCTCATTATAAGCAACATGGACCTTTTAGCATGCACTAAAGGTTAGTAAAGCATGTTTATATACCATCCACATTTATATATCTTTACATTTTAACTCTACAGTGTTGATTACCGTCTTGCAAGCCTAAAGACTTATTTGTAGTGTTAAAACATAACTTTAAAAAAAGACTAAACCCCATTGCAAAAGATCAATATGTTTTCTAAAGAAATAAACAAGAAGTGTTTTAGACCAAGGTAAACACCTGTGTGCGTTCACATGCACCAAAAGCTGAAAATCTATCAACAGGCATGAGCAAGCAAGTACAATAGTTTGAAATCCACAGGTTAATAGAACATATGCAGAAAAAGCTTCACAGTTAGCCACCGCAACCACAGCATGTGCCACAGCTAGAAATTAAAAAATATCATCAGTTACCAATTACAGAAGTAGATCAATACTATGCATCAGAAGTAAGCCTCTCTTTATCAGATGGCTGAGCATGGATCTCAGCCTTGTGATATGTGGCATCGTAATGATCTTTCTTATTTCTCTTGAAGAAACCACACTACAAGGAAGCAAGGTATTTAGTCAATTTTTGTGGACTGGAAGATGTCACACCAATTAAAACTGACTTTAATTAACTCTGTGAACTGTCTTCCTCTTATCCCTCCACAGGCCAACCAAAAAAAACCCCCAAAAAATAACAAGAACTCAGCTGTTTCTAGGTCTGAGAACTTCTTGGACTAACTTGATCTATAAAATAACAATAACCCAAGTTATTAACAGAATAACCTGACAATATTATTTTAAAGGCATTTTGATAAATTTGTAATAAATCTGCTTGGTTTTTTTTAAGAAAAGGTACAATAAAGTATGTCCAAGAATCCTAGAAATTTGTTTGTGGACCAGTGCATGAGACAGGCAAGAACAAAGGGTAGAACAAAAACAATTACTGCTTTGACCTGTTCAACACAGGCTTTTATCTTAAACCAATTATGTATCTGTCTTTGCAGTGTAATGTTTGTCCTTCACAATACAGCACAGTGTTTGTCATCAAAAGCAGCATTTTACACTGTGTGTGCATGTAAAAAATGCTTCTATTTTCGTGTGCAGTAAAACACCAATAGTTACAACCTAACAGCCTACCTAAAGTAATCATTCATCAGGAACATAAGCAGGAGCAGCTGAGCATTTATTAGAAAATAAGGAAGTCTGAACTATCCTGTGAGAAGTAACCTGAAGCAAATAGTAGTTCCTCAGTAAAGCTCATTGCTGCAGTTTTGCTGGAAAAAAAGGTGGCAGGATAGTCTCCTTCACCTCTTCTTTCTTAATAACCTTCTCAAATAATCCCATAACAGCAAATGCTAACTGTCTACACTAAGAATAAAAGAGCTGTTCTGCTATACTTGGGACTACAAATAGTTGGCATTTTTATAAAGGTCATTGGAAAAACAGGTACTTGTTTTTATCTTTTGCAAATTGTTAACCTTTTGCTATACATACTTATTTACTCCTCCTAAGATTTTTAAAAAGCCCATACTACAGAAATTAACCAGTACAGTTGGCTGTGTATTATTACTGTACCCTTTGGTTATTTTTATCTACTGTCAGTTTAATGGTATTTTTAATGTTATGAGAACATAGCACTGCTAAAACATTTGTAAACAGCTCACAGGGAGTGTTACATCTAACTGCTGAGGGTCCCATTAGCTGTATCCAGCTATGGTCTCTGAACATTTGTCTTGAGTTTTGCCCGAGCTCAAAATACTTCCTTTTGAGGATGAGAAAACAGAAAAATTACATAATAAGTCTGTCCATATAACCATTTTCATTCCAAATGCTGCAAAATTGAGAAACTAATAAAGTACTGTTTGGGCAGTTTTGCCCTATTTTGAGTCCTAAATACTTAATCATTTGCTTAAGTAGTTTGCTATCTTGTCAGTAAAAAACAGCCAGATGAATAAAAACTCACCTTCCACAGTAAGAATACCAACAGTGCAAGCATCAGTATTCCAGCAAGAATAGCCACTGCAATGATCCACCAAGGTACTCCCGTATAAAGGGCTGCTGGTTTTGCAGGAAAGACAGTAACACGCACCTGAAGGACAGGAAATATGTGAAGATGGAAAGAGCGTTTCCCAAGATCCGTGTGTAATTATAAAGCTACAATGTATACAGTCTTACCTCCTCTCTAATAAGATGTCTTCTACAAAGTGTTTTTGAAGAAAAAGACCTACTGGTATCATTTCAATACGGTACTGAATTTTTCCAACCCAATTAAAAGGTAAAAATGATCAATAATTCAAAACTCAGTTAAAAAGTTAGACTTTAGGCTAGTTTTGTTTTAAATTTGTCTGTTTCCTGGTCTTTTGAGATGGCTGAAACCATCACAACCATAGCATGTGATTAGCATCAAACACTGAACCTACCTGAGCAACTTCATTTGTGAGTTTAACATTCTTAGCTGCAGCAGGAACACTGATAGAAGCCCTAACAAGAACGTCCAGGTAATTCATTTTGGAGAAGTCCTGTTCCAAAATAAAATATTAATATCAGGCACACAACAGGAAAGAACCCTGACTTTTCAAAAACTGCAGGTAGGAAGACTTACCTCTAAGAAAGTGCTGTTCCACAGTCTAGAACGCAGCACAATAGATGCCTTGCTGTCTAAACCCTTCAGGGGACATTTAATGTCCACACACCGTGCATTCACATTGCAGTCCTGCAATTACAAATTTCTACATGTAAATAAGATCATGTTCTCACAGACTGTTTAAACCTCACTCCAAGATTAAAAATTGGATTATAGGCATCATACTTATGTGCAAGAACCAGTATCTGTTTGTACCAACAGCAATAGGAAAATACCATGAAGATACCATTACCTGTTTATTTTAATGCAGATATTCTTTCCTAGTTCTCTCTCATCAGTAGATAATCTAAACGGTCAAATTTTAAAAGCATCGATACTTGGATTTAAGATAAAAATACAGAGATAAATTCTTTCACCCTGACAAACCCAGAAAAGCCCTCTTACGAGTGCAGGGGGACACATCTGACCAAGACTACATACCAAGATTTTGTGTTTTCTTTCTGCGAATAAAGGAAATGCCTGGCTCTCTGTGATCTGCTTCTCCGCAACCTCACGCTTCCTTCTTGAGTTATGGGATTCCTAAAAGGGGAAAAAAAAGTAAAAAGTAGTTTATCATAAGAATATTTTAATTCTGACCCCATGCAAGCAGCAAAACTAGAGTTCAGTGAATGTTTTCTTCTTCCAAAATCAGCACATGAGTGACATCATTATATATCCCTGTTTACCTACATTTATTGCTAATAGTAGAGTCAGGACAGCTATTAAAAGTTGAGATTACCTAAAGAAAGGCCAGCTATTTTCTTTAACAGGACAAGGGGAGGTTTAGATTTATAAAGCCTTCAATGCTATCTCCGTTTTTGTTCTAGATAACAGATATTAATGGTACTATGCTAAACGACTAAGCTGAGGCCACTAGATGCAGGGGTTTTTGAACTGTATAGTAATTACACTCAGTAAAAATTATATTAACTCATGTATCTGACAAAAAAGGATTTTTGTGCATGTGGTTTTAGTGGTGGAAAATAAAACTCCCATATGATCTTAGATTATATGAAAAAAAGAATAAAGGCTCAGGTTTTGGGAAAAAGATCTTGCTAGATAGGCACAATGCAGGCCTATAAAAATTGCTTGAGAAATTCTTTTTATTATATTGTAAAAAAGTAAATTTAAGTGCAAGCCCTTTGCCTTTAAAAAAATTACAATGAATTCTCCCAGGCTGGGGAGATGTTTATAGTTATTTATTGTTTTCTGCGTAAGAACTCAGGCTTTGTTTTTTTTTATTCTTGAACAGATTTCAGTAATGGTGATGGAATTGGTTAGAGCAATCAGTAGTTTCATCCTGTGTAAGAGCATATGCCAGCAGTGCCCATTGCAAAAACAGTCACCCCAACACACCACCTACCCTTTAGCATATTAGCTCATTAGCTGTTATGAAGCCTAATAAGCTTAATCTGTGATACACTTGTCATGTATTGTACTTGTGAGCTTTTTTAGATAAAAAATAAATCCTTCTGGAGCAAGCTCTGATACGCCCTACTATTACATGCTGTGGAGTGCTTTCATGTTGTACCAACTGACGAACAGAAGACAGGGAAACATAACATACCGCAACATTCAGACTGTTGATTTCCTTCTCAGGTTGACAGGAGACTTCTTCCAAGCCTTTGGAGTCTATTTTCATCAAATAAAGCAGCCATTTGCCATTACTAATTTCTTTTGGCCACTGGATGTCCAGGGAAGCGGTACCAAATGTTTTCAGTGGTCTGCCCAAGTTAGTTACCTGTTAAAACAAATGTTCTTTAAACTGTGAAATACTTTTTAAAGGGATTTTTTTTTAAAAAACGTTATTGGCTGGGCCAAGCTTTAAGCATGCAGCTAGCAGGAAACTGAGATCAGATGAAAGGCAGTCAAAGCAGTACAAAGCCAAAGCATATACTAAAAGTAGCACACTTGGATAGCAAATATAAGATACAAGCAAATATAAATACAAGATTTAAACATGTAAGACTTAAAATTCCCTAAGGTAAACTTTTAGTTGTTGATTTTTAGAAATCTATTGTGAAACAACAACTCCAATTTAGAGTTAACAAATCATGCAGGTACATAACTGAGGCAAAGTGCAAGTTATGAGGAACTCTGACACACAGAGATAACCAGCTCTTGCTCTCGTAAGTATGAAAGTTGTTTCCCAACCTCTTTTTTACTGGCTTAGCATTACTGTTGATGATAGCACGTTCTAAATCAGATGTTCTAACTGCTGCTACTGTAATACATGCGTGTAGATACAGAAGGAAGTAAAGGATTGACGGAGATGGACTTTTATTTCTCTTAGTCTTCTCCTTGATTTATATTTGGCAGAAGACAAGACCAGTGGAGTGGACGCACACGCTCGGAGGGGCTCTCGCGGTGTCTCCCTGTGCCGGCTCAGCCCTGCAGGCACCACCTGCAGGCCTGTAACTCACCAGCCAGTGCCTGGGCAAGCCACAGGCAGGTTCTGCTCTAACTTTTGTTCCCTACCTGCAGGGGGTTATGCCCTACAACTGAATGTGCAGGAACTGCTCCACAAAAAAAAGTGTGCAGACAGACTCAGGTCACTTCCTCAAAATATGACCATAAAACATCAAAGCCTAAAGGAAGTCAGGAATTTGGGACAAGGAAAACCAATTCAAATATATCAACTTTTCCAAGTATTCATACGCATAAAATGATAAGCTGTGCATTTGATTAAAAGTAGCTGTTGACATTAATCTAAATTACTCACTCTGAATTCATACTCTATGAGGCTTCCAATATTATCTTCAGATTTCATAGCACTCTCACCAACGATGTTACCTCCAAAATATACCTGAGAAGGCTTAGCAATTCTGTTCAGGTAGGGGTGGGGAAGGAAAATAATCAGATTTATATGAGTCTGCAGCAGAACTGTCCCCAGACCCCATCTGTTATGCTATCAACACTTACCCAGTGAGCGATAAAAGCAATTCAATAACCACTTTAGCACTGGCTGTAATTGGAGCCAAATTAACTTGAGTGCTTGTTCTACAATGAAAAGGAAACAACGGTGTTTATTTTTACAAATTTGGTGCGTTTCGCTTTACTATTAAATTACTTTTGTGAAAGGAACAAATTAATTCAAAATGTTTATGACTGTCTATAAAAACATAACGCATGTGCATGAACACCAAGAAAACTTACGTTTCCAGCTTCAGGTTAATGTCCAAGTCTGTTGTATCAACATTAACTTTAGTGGTACTTAAGATCAGATAAAAGGTTACCTAGAAAAGAAATATAATGAAATATATAAACATTTCGTAAAATATATTGATATATGCAGTATTATAAAAATGCACAATCAAGTTCTGGAGTTAAAAAGACAGGTGTGGGTCAAATTTCCAGCTGTGGCACACAGAAACTCTGGACGACCACAGTCAGAAATGAGATTTTACAACTTGAGTAAAACAGTTGCAACTTACATTGGAATTTCTCTTAAAAGGATTTCCAAGTTCACAGTCTGCTTGAGAACCATTTTGGTTAGCACCACACGTTAGCTGTTTTTCCTGATTGAACAGAATACATTTATCGGTATTAAAATTACCTGAAAATATTTAAAATTTTTAATATATTTTCTCTTAAAAATACTTACAGGATAACCCCTCATCTCCCTGAATGCAGAGTATGTCAGACTGTCTGGAAAAGTTGCAATCAGTTTAGCTTCATATGCATCTTCACCATCTTGTGGATTTTTTAGATTAGATGGATTGTTTGTCACTGTTATTTCCAGGGCAATATCTTTCTGATCTTTCAGAACAAGCACTGGCACGTCATTTTCCCTACAGAAACAAGAGTGTATGCAGGATTGTGCGCATTAGGAAAACAAATGTGTATGAAACTTTGATTCTTCTCATGGTTTACCTGAACAGAATTTCCTGTATTAGCAAGAATTACTGTAAGGCTGTAAACACATGAACAGTCATAGTTTTTTCCCCCAGACCAGTATTTCATCTCTGAAAGTGGCCAGCAGTTAACAGGACAGAGCAGACTGATAAATCCCTCAAGTAATCAAGTTTATAGTATTTCTGAACCAGCACTTTCATCTGATTCACGTTCAATAGTGATGAATTTTGTCCAGATCAATCTACTGATCCACTTTTTCCTTCTAAAGTGCAAGTGACTTTGGCTTCCGAGTCAGAATGTGGCCCTCACTGCTAAAGGTGACTGACTGTTGACAGTGAGTAAACACACCTCCTGTTTGTTTTACCCCTTTTCTAATTTCACTGGCCCTCCAGGGAGGAGAGATGCAGCAGGGTGCTGGATGTTTGTGGCACTGAAATGGTTACTCTGTTTATTTCTCTTAACTGCTTGTCTTGGGCTACTAGACTATATTATATTGAATTGTCATATTCGCAATAAAATTTCATCTACAAAACAATTAACAGTGTCACAGTAAACTACTGCAAAGTTGGTTTATAATCTCATTTCTCCAGGTGTCAGAATTTTTTTTCTTTTAGTCCCCACCTCCACAGTTGTGCCCACTTTGTATCCATTTGATTCTGTACCACTTTCCTTCTCAAGCTTGTCTCCTCTTCCCTCTTTCCTCATCCTGACAGATCAATACTATTACATTGGGCTGTGTTTGCCAGACAGAAAACAAAGCTGCTCTCTCTCCCAGAACCCCCTCCTGAAAGTTCTTTTAAGCACTTGTTAGAGATTGGAACTTTAGCGATGCATTAATCAAGGCTTACAGCGGTAGAGAAGTGAACCTGTCTTCATTTCCCTCTCTGGTGCAAAACCGGTACTGAAGTTTCAGATTGCTGTGACATTCATTGTCTTCTCCACATCCTTCTTTTAAGAACTCCACCTGAAGAAAAAACAAAGCAATTTTAATGCCTGACATATGATAGTAGCTTAAAACAAGATTTCTCCAGTGCACTGCATAAAGCATCTACACAGAACTCAAGAGACACTTCCCTGGACAGAGGTCAGATTTTCACCTGACTCTTCTTACTTCTTGCCTGTAGAGTTTTCCTTTGTGAGATATATAGCCCTTGATCTTGGTAATTTAGAACTTGAAATGGAACTAAAAAGCAGAGTTGGATAATTTTAAGTGAGAGGTACCCTTCTAATAAGAAAATACATCCTTAAGTGTGATTCTTCAGTGAGCATTGAGGAAATGCAAACTTTTAACTGAGATATTCTCTCCCCTTTACGTCATTATTGCAGTCACTGCTCAAATGCTGTTACAACATCCAGTGGAAGAATTAAACTGTACATTACTTTGTTATGTGAGACAAGTGTTCACAGCAGGAGACAGTGGATTTCTATTTTTAATCAAAAGTACATTTCCTCCTAAATTTGTTGGGGAGAGAAAAAAACCCTAGGAGCCATGCCATTTTCCCTTTTGTTGCAAAATAAATGCAGGATCTAGTTCATAACATGTTGTAACAAGTTCAGAACAAAATATAAAATAATAAGCCAGTAGTTGCAAGTCCAGTTCCACCCCAGTTATTTCCTTTGGCTTTCTACAGTCTTTTAAATTCTGTTACTTATAGATATGGAGATTTATATGATTATGTGATATCAAAGGCTTACTTTTGTAGTCTCTGTTTCAGATTCATTTGAATTTAGAATTGGTATAAGATCTGGAAGTGCACTCTCTTTTCTTGTGGATGGTGAGCTAGACTCCAGGCCAGCAATTTTAACACTGACTGATATTGGAATGGGACGTAGCTTATCTTTAATTTTTTCCTGTTAAAATATTAAATATTAAAATAAATGGCATAGTTAATGAAAACAACACAAAAACAAGCTTTTTCTAAACAGCATTTTCTAAACACATGCACGAACACAAAGAACACAGTTTGTCTTTTTCCTGGATTCCCAATCTGATGATTTCTCTCACCATTAAGAATTCTTAGGAACAACAGATGGTAATTCAGAAAGGTAAAATTCACACTCCAGCAGTAAAATAAAATCAGAATAGGTTGGACTGAGCTCTGAGCAACCTGTTCAGTGGAAGGTGTCCCTGTCCATGGCAGGGGGGATTGGAACTGGATGATCTTTAGGGTCCCTTCCAACCCAAACTATTCTATGATTCTATTGCATAAATTCAAGCTCTTTAATCTGCTGTGGTCAAAAGAAGCCTTGGAGGAGGACTCATTCCTGCTGAGCCAAGAGAGGGAGTTTGTTCAGCTCCTGGAGCAATGCCACCTTTAACGGGCAGTGTAGCAGCCAAGTCAAGAGAACACACACCAAGCTTTCTTGCCGTGCCCATTCATCCACTCCAAAACCCATGGGTTAAAATTCTTTTCCTAGACAGTCACACCATTAAATTCTGTAACAATTACTTCTGTTGGAAACAGCTCTCCATTTCTGACATTTAGTTCCTCTCTATTGTACAAAATCAGTTCAGCTCTATTGACCTCCAGAGCATGCTGCAGTGGCTACAACCTTTATTCACACTTTGCAAGAAAAGTAACAGGAGAAAGTGGCATGTGCAGGGAATAGTAAAATACTAAACTAGGGAGGAACTCTATTTTTGAAACTTTATATTGCATGTGACTTTTAAGTTATTAAGTTATTAAGTTATTTAAGTTTTTAAGTTATATTCCTTCCATGAGGCTGGGGAAAAAAACCACAACAGACATTCTTTTGTTTTAAATGGATCTAAAGGAAAAAGAAAGAAAATACTCTTCCCTACCTGTAGTACAAGCTTTGTAGTCACACACTGCCATGAGTTCTGTCCCTTTAGGGTTGTACTTGCAGTAAACTGATCAGACGAGTGGTCACTGAACCGAACCCTGGATGGCAGGCCCAGCTGCCGCCTCTCATTTTCCACTTCAAACGTATAGTTGATCTCTGTGTGAAAAAATAAAATAAGTCACTACAAAAAAAGAATCATTGCCTTATTAAAAAGAACTTTTAACTTCTCCAGGTATGGTCTTACAGCATTATTTAGAAAATTGTTTCAGCCGGTCCCGGGCTTCACAAATTGTTTTCAGTTATTTACAAAACTTTCTGTCAGTTTTGTCCCACCACAGTCAAGGGCCAGGTACCCCGTGCGTGATCTGTAACAAACTTCTAATTCAAACCATGTTATTCCCAAAGTCCAACGTTCCTCTACGGGGGAGCTGTAATTGCTGCTGCAGAGCCAGCAGAGGGCTGAGGTGCCACAATGTAAATACCCCGACTTGGCTGTCCGGGATTCCTGTGGTGTCCCAAATGGCACCTGAGAGCCAGCAGTATTCTGAGGTCAAAGTACACTGTTAATTTCAACACTGAAAGCACAAGTGTGACTACAGCTTTCTAGTTGTGTGCTAAGGCATGTTTTGATAGACCTGAACTCGGTGGGTGTTTTAATCGTTCTCTTCACTGAGCCAATTCAATGTTGCACAGATGGGAATAGCACTGAGCGTGCCAGGCCACTCACAGATGGACACAGGGAGCAGCCCCTGAGAAGTGGTAGCACTTGACCTGTTGACGGACCAGGACCTTATTCAGGCATGTCCTTTAGATTTTACAAGTAATGGAGAAACTCAACACAGGAGGAAAAGGAGCTTTGGGCTTAAAATTCTTCTGATTTCCTCTCAAAATCCTACACGGTTCTCCAAGAGTTAGTAACAGTAGCATTGTAACAAGTGCTTTACATTTTTGACTATAATTGTGGCACAGTCTTCCAGTCTTCTATTAATGCAAATTTTTTTACTTCAGTTACTCATTTCCACAAAACCATTTTCATGAATACAGGACACAGCTTTATAGGGTCACCCTACAATAAGAAATAACGCTTACTAACGATATATAAAACGGGTTTTTAAAACCATTGTCTAAGGCAGCAGTAACCTAGAAAGGCAAAAGGGTTTGGGTCTGTATGGCAGCCGTTTGCTCACCAGCAGTTATAACACTTAGAAAGTTTCTGTCGTCCACAGAACAACGTAACACACCAGCGTGACTAAATACAGACAGTGCAACTGCTGACCTTAGTACTGAGTCACATTTTAAATTTGACAGTCCCTGTCTGAGTCACTACAATTTGAGTACTACTCTACCATGATAACTCTAAAGAAAAAAGAAAAAAAATCACATGACAAATAGATCAAAAATCTTTATCTTCAAAACTTACTTATCCTTGGATTTAAATCTCGGGGGTTTGCAGTATATTTAAAACATGCTTTCACATCCATCCTGTAAAAAGTGCCAAGAAACTAATATTAACTTTAATAAAACATGGTCCAACAGACTGAAAAGTTTTAATAGTGCATTCACTGATCTTATCACTCTTATGACTATGTTATTTGCTGCTTACTAGACTGGATCACAAAGCAAGAAAAAATGGTTAATAAGCAATTAGAAAAATTTTCTGGCATTCGCTCTTATGTCTCTACTCTAGAGAAAGCTGTTCAAGCCAAGATATTTGTGTTAAAAGTAATTTTCAAAAGCAGACATTATGAACAGAACATATTTCAAACCTTGTCTTTAGCACAGTAGTTTTAAGAAATTCAGAAAGTCAAAAGGCAGATACATTTGCTTAACCCACACAGTTGTCATATCCCTTCACTTTAACATCATCACTGAATGAATTTTGACAACAGAAAACTCAATACACAAGGCTTTTGATAGAATATTTTTTTTATTTACCATATTTCACTATGGTCCTCAGGATTCTTTTTCTTTAGATCAATTCTGTCAGGCTGTACTGTAATGTTTTTTCTAATGCTTATCACAGGCCGAGATCTTCATTTGAGGGAAAGTGGGGAATGAAGAGTTAAAAAAAAAAAGTTTCTGTTAAGATTAATGAAATAATTCATGTGAATCCCAGATGCCCTCCACACCTGCACTGATTTGCAACAAACACCCCAAGAAAAAGATTTTGGCTTTGATACTGGTTAGAAACAAAAAAAAACTATTTAAGCAAAGCAAGTAACAAAGAACAACTACCATTGTACTCAGTGCCTGACAGGGAAGCAGGCCACGCTCATGTGATGTTGTGGTTGTCATTTTATACACTTAGGAAAAACAGAAAATTCAGTGGTGGTTTCAACCCCAGCAGTTATTCAACCCCTGTGAACAACTGTAGGTACTAAAGTTCATTCAGATTGATGTTCACAACAGTTTTTATGTAGAGCCTGGGTGGCTGTGGAAAATGTTTTCATTGCCTAATTCCTCTGCATGGAGGCAGAGGAATAGGAAAAATACACTCCAGGCCCAACAGCTTGTTGTTACTACTAAGCAAATTGTTTTAAAATAAACTAAAGTCAAAGCCTTGGTTTAATTAGTTAAGGTTCTGTATATAATACCTGTACACATTTACAGAATCTGAAAGGGAACCAACAGCAATATCAGGGTAGGAATTTTTATCCAGGTCCATGTTTCCAGCAATAGAGTAACCAAAGAAATTGGTGTTTGTTTTTTCACCATCAAGAATCTAAAGAGCAAACAAATTGAGGAAATTCAGACATTTAAAAGGTATAAAAGTGAAATAACTGAACGTAACTGTCTTATGGTCAGAAAAAAAAGAGGGAAGAGAAACAATGAAATAGAACCTGCCTCTGTGTTCAGTTCAGGTAAATGACACTGAAGTGCCAAGATGATTTGCTTTTCTTCCAAGAAGTTACTTTGCAATAGCAGTGAGTACCAGAACTTATATGCACAGAGATGTTGCTTAGTTTATTTACAGTATTTATGCACTATAGACACTTGAAACTGAAAAAGTATTCTAGAAAGTATTTTAGCAGTATTCTAGGGAGTGCAGTCAAGTTCCATTCTCACCTTGCAAACTGGACACAGTGGTCCTGAAAACTAAAAAGGCATGAACATGTTTTATTTAAGAAGAAAGTGTCACAGTGAAAGAGAAAACCAAGAAACTAATTATTTTCAAATCACCAGATTTACTTTAAAAAACCCCAAAGCTATATATCTACATGTCTTTTTCCTTCTCTGCATATTATTGGCGCCAAAGGACGGCCCCGGAAATAAAAATGTGTATCAATATCAAGAATTCCTAATCTTTCCAATCAGCAGTGCAACCTTTGAAGGGTCCTGTGACTTTGTTGCATGTCCACCACCCCACTAATAGTAATAGAAAGGGAGAAGATGGATAACCCTATCATTTTTTAATTTTGTTCAAGACTACTTATATAGTAAAGGTTATTTCATTACCTGTGCTGGTTTTGTATTTATTCCATTCTTGGATCCGTGATAAATGTATACTTTGCCAAAACCATCATACGGAGCCCCAACTGCGATATCTGTTGAAAGGAAGTTGCAACACCTCAAATCATTCTTGCTCTTTCTGCCGTGTGCAATCGCAGTAAGGGTAAGATGTTTCAAGTCTGGCATCGGCAAAACAGTCACGTACTTTTGTTGTCAGTGTTTTCCACTTACCTGGATACCCATCCTGATTAACGTCCCCGACGTTTTCAACTGCAAGCCCAAACATGGAGTCGGCGGTTCCATTCAGGCGAACGGGTTTCACGCCTTCCCACTTGCCCTGGCGGTTGATGTAGACATAGACAGCACCGCCGATGTCTCCACTTCTGTCGAAGTACTGTGGCGCTCCCACAACAATGTCTTGCCATCTTGGAATTAATAGGAAAAAAAAAAAGCATTGCTTTTGCAGAAGAACTTCAGAAAGTAACTGATCAGACTGTGGGCTCAAGATCAGCTGCCCAAAGAGCTGCTGAACAAAGACCAAAACATGCATTAAACTGGTCGAGCAACAACAGCCCCACTTGACACTACAAGTAGGTTTATTCCTTCGGTGGCATACAAGGATCTTCTATCTAGGGCCTTCTTTGGGTTCCTTCTTTCTTTGTTTACACTGATTGTTTAAATAAAACTCTTTTCTATAATTAGAAACAGACTGTGTCCTAACTGGTTCTTCAAGTTGCTTGCCATTTCCTCCAGCAAAACGTGGAAGGTGTGATTTGGCATTCCTTGTACTTACAATGGGAAAACCGAAGCAGAAATAAGCAAGATTGTTATCCTTTATACAGGCAGCAGGAGTTAACCACAGCCATACCCATCACTGTTGAGGTCCACAACAGCAACATCATAGCCGAAAGAAGAGGCCAGCCCTTCTCCTTCAAACATGTGCTCCAGTGAAAGTGCTCTCTGGTTTTTCTCTTTTTTCAGTAAAACAACTGCTCCGCTGTGGTTGGCTCTTGGGGCACCAGACACAAAAGTCATCTCATCTTGGGAGACAATTCCTTTACCAGAGTCCAAAGAGAAACCTTTACCAAAGAAAGACACAAAATATAAACAAACTAAATAACAGTTTGCATTTTAATACAAAAAATAAAAATTTCCCCTGCTATATTAAGGTGGTATATGGAATGCAAGTTTTGTCTAAAATACAGTATGACATGGGATATGGCTGAGAATTCTCCATTTCTATTTGGACTTGTGGATGCAAGTTTACAGGCTGACACTCCTTCACACATTACATTCAGTATTTCTCCCACAAAATGTGTAAGTTCATTGCTCACTTGGATCTGCTTGTCACGGACACCAAATACAAGATCATTTTTAAACCTATCAGCTTAGAAATGACTCCACCTTACCACTTGAATATAGCTCGAGTATTTCACCTCTGGCAAAATTATGAGTACAAGTCAATATCATTCTGTTGCAAACATGCAAAATGTATTGCACAAGCAGAGTATCCCACATGAATGATGTGTACAGTACTTGAGAATCATTACACAGTAATGGTGAAATTGGCAATATTAACTTAGGACATGTTGAAATTAATTTAGTCTTACCTATTCTTTCTAAAAATCAATACATTTTAAAATATGGAAAACCAAGCTAAATTACTATACTGTACATACCAACATATCCAATAAAGGCCAAAGTAGAAAACTGCACGTGTTGCAAGGAAGGAAGGTACCAGTCAGCAGATGGGAGTCTCCCTTCTGAAACACTTCACCACTACTATGAAAATTCTCAATTACAGCAATTCACAATGAGACAGTTCCAGAAAAACTGAGGGAGTCTCAGCTGGGGGAGGGATGACAGTGTTTGGAGAAATGCATGACAAATCAGTGTTTCTCTGAAGACTGGTTACTTTGCCATCTCCTCTTCATCTGAATCTCAGTTTTTACATGCTTTGCTTACAATGTATTTGAGATGAGAGGGGATGAAAGGGAGAGGATCGTGTCAAAAGTCTGGAGATTATGTCTGACCAGATGCTGCAACCTCATGTGGTCACAAACCTAAGTAGCTATTCATCATTACATCCACTGATTTGTCCACCTGTGTGCTGGGAGGCAATGTTTTGTACACAAACTGATCTGGATGGGTATCAGATACAGCTGTCAAAAACAGAAGACCTGTAAACACGAGTGAAAGATTGAAGAGAAAAAAACAGCAGTTAAGCGAAACACCTCTAACCACGTTCACTCACTGTATGAACAGAGGAAACAGAAATGCCAGTGAAGAGCTGGCTTGCCTTGAAGTGGTTTTGATTACGACAAATCAAAGGCAGCATTTACACTTAGGAGATAAATATATTTGTTAAGAAACTGCAAAAAGTCAGTATGACTGTTCACAGCAAAAGGCACCTACCTCCACAGCACTCCTCACCTTACCAATTCTTATTGCACCAGAAGACGCTATCAACTTGTCTGACAAAAGCTCCTAGGATGGTTTTTTTTAATTGTTATTTTTACACCCAGTAATACTCATGATATTCAAGAGAAGTTTATGTTCTGTTTCTACTAACAGATGGGTAGCTCTAAGTTTGCTCTCTTCTTGACTTGCTTTTACTTTTTAGATTAGCAATGCCCTTCCCATCTGTTCAGCTTTCCACCACTCACACAGGAATTGCAGTCTCAAGTTACCAAAACTGTATTTGTTGCGTACGTCAAAAGCAGTGGATCAACACACAGAAATCTGCACTGGTGCAGAAAGATTCTTTACATTGAAAGCCTTTCCAAAAATGCAGCGTAGCCTTTTCTCTGCACCAGTGTATCTCACTGGTGTACAGAAAGATCCAGTGGCCCAAAGACATATTTCTGCTTTCATAAGTGCACAAAGAGCAAGACACTCACCTCCTGCAACACACACAAAAAATATGAACAGTGCTTATATTACAATATTTTAAAGGTCTCTAAAAAGGCCACTGGAGTTAAGTTAAAAACTTGAAGAATAAAAGAATTGCACTCATCTACAAGGAGAGAAAATCTGCAGTCTTAACAATTACATCCAGAAACTCAAATTTTGATAAACCTTTTAATAGTACCTAGCAGAGACCTTGTGACTAAAGACTACCGGTCTATACACTGTTAGTGAACCATGACAGTGATTATAATCACTCCCTGAGATTCTGCAGGTCCTCATCACGGCTCCTGAATCTCACATTACAATGGCAGCTCTTCCAGGTACCTCAGCAGTATCATCTTTCTTACACTTAAAACTGGCCCATAAATGTGAATTATCCAAAATGGTGAACATGTTACAGGGCCACAATGAAAGATCTTCTGCTCCCGTTTCGTATCATCACAGCAGACTGGGACTATAGATGTTTAAGAGGCCTAAAGATATTTACCATATGTATTTAATCCTACCTAAGTAACTGTTAGCTGGAACAGGAACTAGATTCTTATCTTGCCGGCTCTCATCACCAACTTCATAAGGCCCATCATCAAAGATACCCAGATCATAAAATGTCTGATTCTTTTGCTCTGCACGAACCACCCCTGAAAAAATGAAATGATAACATAAAAGCAAATGAATGGTGAGAAAAATAACAGATAAGTGGTTCCCAACTTATATTAATTATGATGAATGAGATAGTGATTGCTGTTAAAGTAGGACAAACACAGAACAGTGCACTGAGAGAACAGTGTTCTCTCTCTGCTCTATCTGTGTGGCAGAAGCTTATGCTGCTCTACAAAGAGGCCATACAATGATTTGGAAAACATGGGATACTAAGAAAAGTCTAAAAACACATGGAACCAATCCGGTCAGAAACTACCCTCATCCCACATTTCTTAGCCTCATAAAGCCTCTCTTAAAAAGGAGATAAGTACACAGGAATTAAAAAAAAATAAAACTACTGTTCAGCTATGACAAACACCAGTGGTATATTTAGAAACAGTATTTAAGGGGAAAGAGCTATTGTTCAATAAAATGTGTGCTTCCCTTTTATCAACAGGCGTATTTAATGTTTTGGCAAGCACAAATATGTTTTTCCATTATACAGAAGAGCAGTCCTAGGACTGTCCTAGCACTTCTCTGCAATTAAAGTAAAATGGTGTCTGAACTCAATATGCTGTTTCAGCTTGGTCAGATTTTGTTGACAGATACGTGGAAGATTAAGTTTTCACTGAAGTACACCTTGTGCCAGAGCTTAACTCAACGATTTTGCACGGTTCAGATGGCAGGCACAGGTGTGCGAGGTGGAAAAACATAGTGGTTGGAGGATCAGATGTTCTCAAGAGGGAAGAATTCACAGCTGTTGCTGTAATGAAGTGTGATGGGAAAAATCACTTCAAGAGACTGAGCTGGCCATTTAGATGCTTCTCAACACAAACTAACAGAGAATATCTTACGTTTTTTTCCCCCTCAATTTTGGACTATCTCCTGGATGATACAGACAGATTATCTATGAAATTTTATATGGATATGCATAGATTTAGATATGAATATATGTTGAATTTCTCTGTTCAATTATCTTCTTGCAACTCTTCAGTATTTAATTTGTAAAGTACTACTGTTCACAAAGAATAAAGTGGAGAACACTGCATGATAAAGGTCTCAGTGCAGCTATCTAACGTTTGCTCAAATGAAGAAAAGGGCTGGTCAAATAATTTTTAAAAAATTAGTGATTTGTTCTACTTGTCAAAGTAAGCCCTCAATCCCCCCATAAGATTAGATTAATAAGGGAAAAATTGCTGTACAAATGTGCAAAGTTCCATTATCTATTCATATACTCCCTCAAGGATATTTAAAGAAACTGCAGTAAATAGTTTTGATACAGAAGCATAGCATTTTGTGAAAAGAGGGTTAAATCATTACATCCCTATTATCCCTTCCTCCTTGTAAAAAAACAAAAAAAATTAAAACTTTGGATGCAACCCTTGAGAGCCACCTCAGAGGAAATGGGAAGGGTAGGCAGGAAGGAAGCCAAGTCATACCTTTCCAATTGTAAGTGCCTGGGGCACCAAACACGATATAATGATAGTCTCTAGTAAAAGTAGCAGCAACACCTTGCTGACAGGAACCAAACTTCTCATGGCCTCTTAAACGACCATCACAAAAACTCCAGACTCCATTATCCATATCATCCTTAATAGTGAGGTCCTGGCTCAGCACGTAGCACCTTCCAATGATATCCCGGGTTTCCTGCACTGTGTTTACGTACTGCCTTTTCTCATAGCGATGTGCACAGGTCTGCAAGACAGAAGAAATAATAGGTGATGTTTTCTGTATGTTGTGTGCAAGTCATCTAAGAAGACTGGGCTCCTTCAGCAATCCTTCATGCCAGCAGTGCTGTAAGGCACCTTGCAGACATATAAGAATCCAGTGTTTCCTATGGGCAGTGCATGGGAAAGGCCGGGCAGCTACAGATAAAGTCAAAGCAGCAGCTTCATGGGCAAGGAAGGTGACATGGTTAACTCCCTAGAGCCATTCCCGATACCTAATGCCTCTCAAGGAGTGAGGAGAGAACAACTCTCTCCACTCTCTCTCACACAAAGAAAGAAGTGTTTCCCAACATCTCTCAGTTAAATGACTTACACGCTTGATCAGGACACGAGCAGCTGGTTCAGCAGCCCATCTACCTGAGACCATTCAGAACTCCCCCTTCCAGAAAAGTGCCACTAAGCAGAGGCTGAAAGCTTTTCCAGCAAAGGGAAGTTGTTCCTACTTCCTACGCTGGATGTTCCACTTATAGGGTAACTGTCCCTGGGACAGAGCTGCAGCACTAAGCACATCCTGTTCCTTATCCTTTTAGACTGTTCCCCTGGGAACAGAATTCTAATCAAATGTTTAACACAAAGGATGAATAGCCACTGGGTAAAGCAGTGTAACTGCCAAACCATTATAAAATAATGTGAACAATCAAACCCCATTGCCAGCAGTATTCCCTGCAGAGCCAGATGTAACAGATGTGTGAAGAGCACAAGCAAGTCAGGTTTCTCAGCTGACAAACCTTTTCTACGGTTCCTATCAAGGCCTAAATATTAGGCAAACACCCAGCTGCCCCAGCTGTAGTACTGTCCTGCTGCTCCAGGTTGCCCACACCTTGTCTAATAAATGCATTTCCCATTTACCACTCACAAAGAAAAGTTCCGTCTCAGAAAAGACAAGACAGCATTAGTTGATGAACAGTCAGTTAATGAACAGGATTGCTTACATCTGCTTTTCTCCCCCTTGGGTTCTGAGGCAGACTGAATCTAGTTATTACTGCCTTTACACCCTTAAATAACCAAATTCACGTGCTGAAATTACCTGCCTCCAGTTTTGGAAGCAGTGACATTAACCTGCAAGAATATAATTAGATGGGGAAGCTTCACTGCACAGCTATTTTATGATGTAGCTGGTATCCCACAGCACCATGAGAGGTTTATTTAACTGAGAAAGACTTTAAAAAATAACATTACTTTAAAAAAGTAACTCCCAAAAGCATTTTCTCTGTTTAGCATAAAATAAAGAGTATCTCTGTACTGTAAAAATTTAAGAATAGTTAGTTGTCTTATTGCAGTGTAATGACCCCATTAATTCACAGATGCAACTCAGACAAAGTCCCTGGTGAAAGGTAAAGTGAGGCTGATGACAGCCTGCTATTTTTATGAACTACACTACTCTTCCCTATTTCTTTGGTATTTAAAAGAAACAATCTGTATATGACAAAAAGTAACTGGAGCCCTTGAAAACTGTCCATCCTAGACTGTTACAAAGGTAATAAAGACAGGCTAAATCTCTTTATAAGAGAGGGTAATTTAAAGCTCTTACAATCTTAAGTGCCTTACTTTGCCAAGGAGACATTTATGTCTTTACCTACAAGGAATTACAGGAGTAAACTTTGGCAAGTTACGTTTCAGCAAGCTGCATAGAAACACAGACCATTCAGAACATTTACCGTAGATCTCAAATGTTTTTATAAGTTAGTCCTTTACACTTACCACCACATTTCCTCCTGGCCCTTGACTTTGGACAGTTACACCCATCCATTGGTCCTCTTTACTCTCCATCTTCGGGTCAGCTGCAGAGGATCATAACACAACTTCAAATATTAAGAGTTAAGTACATTTTCTTTTTCTTTTTTCCTGAAGTCTGTCAGGAGAAGCACTTCACACAGAACACCAGACAGTCTGCAGGTGGCACTGTCTGTACATTTTATCACTAGCAACATCCATTTTAATAAACACTTCTAGCCTACTACTTCATGTTACATCAATTTACAAAAGAGTAAGAATCTACCAAAACTTAAGCATCTCATACTATCTTAGCAATTAAGCTACAACTTATTCTGATGCAAAAAGGAGTTACATATAAATTCCTAGAAGCAACTGTCTGATACACCGCCTCTGGAAAGGACATCAAACAAGAAAAATCAGACAACTCTTGAAATTAAAAAACAAAAGCACTGAAAAACTTACTCTCCTCATCAAATTTGATACGTATGCAATTTTTATTTGGAAATGCAATGTCACAGCTGTACAGTCCTCCTGTTCTGTTGGCTTGTTGGGCTGGAAAGGCCTTTTCCCGAGGAGCTCCAACCAGCAATCTGCAAGGAAAGCAAAATAATTTAAAGAGATCTGTAGAAGGAATGTTAGGAAAGAGGAAGGCAACAATATCAGAAGGTGTTTTCATCGTGTTGCTAGAGGTATGACATGCCAACAATTGAAGATGGATGAAAAGCTACATTACAGCACTGCTCTTTAAAAAAAAAAAAATAGGGAGGGGGAAAGCTGTATAGGAGTAACAGTTCTGCAATTATTGGCCCTGCAAAGCTGTATCTGTATTGTTATTACTGCTGTTACTGTTGCAATATTCACTGACAGTGGCTGATAAAAGTAAAGAAGGTGTCCAGCAATTTTGCAAGCACCATCTTTCTATCAGGAAGTCAAGTGGGTTATTTTTTTGCCTTACTAGAAATTGTTGGTAAGGGTGGGAAAAGTATTGTTTCTAAAATAACCAGAAACCCCCAAAACAGTAAATACAGCTGGTTTTCAAGCTGTCTTATAGTTTTACACCAGTCCTGTGACACTGTTTGCCTGAATTTAAAGGCACCTGGGTATCTCTGATCAAAGCAAGATCCCTCCTGGCCCAAGCAAGTATCCACTGAACTGTTACAGGCTCTGTACAAACATGCACTCCCCTCTCCTTTGACAGATACTCCATTTTTAGGCTGAACATTTTTCTCCAACAAATCTCTCATCAAGAACAGGCCCACAAAGGACTTATTTCTCTTATAAAAAGCCTTCTCTAACAATCCCTTCTTAGACACTGTTCTGGTAAACAAATGTGATAAGTTCTTATTTGAAAAACTGAGTAAAGCAAACTTTTTTCTGTATCAGCTGTACACCATGAGTATTATCACAAAACCACCAGCAGACATATTTACTTGCAAAATAAGGGGTGTCAAAAAAATTCTTATATTGTCTGTTTCTTTGAAATGTCGCACACAGAGAGAGCATGAGAAGCAGCTGCCTGAAGCGAGTTAGCAACCAGTATGCAATAGTTTGTGGAAGAAACGTCGTGCTCAGCCAAAAGACCGAGGACAAGAGAATGGCGTGTGGATGGTGCAGCACTGCAGGTGCGATGGACGGATGGATGGACGGATGCTGAACCAGACTATGTGCTTCCTGGCCCTTGTACAAAAAACTTTTGAGAAAACACCCCTGACATTACAGTGTCCAGGAGGGCAAAGCTGGAATCACAGTCAGATCCGCAAGGCTCAAGGAGGACCTCAAACCCTCCCACTATAAAGTCTTGCTTGAGAGAAAAGCTTCTCTGCATGCTTTGTTGGGGCAACAGGAGAGCACACACTGCTGTCCCCCTGAATGCTATCCTTACTGAGAACAAGACTCACTTTTATTCATATCTAACAGTTAAGACTGAATCAGTTACGTTCAATAAATAAGTTTAGTTATTAAGAAAATATTTGTTCAATGTCCCCAAAGTACACCCGAAATTGATGTTTTAAAGCACAAAATTACATCTGTAAAATGTCTGTGAAACAACCAAATTTTCACCACTTTTATAGAAATAAATTCTCCCACAATCCATAATTTGTCCTCCTCAAGAAGGTAAACCCCTGAATGCTGAAACCTTCAGGTAAAATGTTTGCTTTTGACCCATATACATATAAAAGCAGGGCACACAGTGTGCGTGGGTTTTAGTTTAAAGTGTTTCCTGCTTTTCCCCCTAGATATGCCTGCCATATTTTTCAAGCATTTTTTCAGAAACGTAGCAGTCCTCACAAGAGTTTGTAATCTAAACAACCCTGCTTTTAGAAAGGCCATTAATAACTTCATTTTCCAGTTTTGGCAACACTGCATTTAACTGTCATCTCTTGGAGTAATTCTTTTGCAAAGCATCTGTTTCTGAGCTATTACTAAGTGGGAATGAATACATTTTCTCCTCAGTTCTGTTATTGCCCAGGGAAAGACAGATGAAATTATTCTTTTTAACACTAACCACCATAAGTTTATGAAAGTAGAAGCACTGACTTCCTAACTTAAAGAATTTTTATTACTTCTACTTTTCATTCAAAGCTGGGGGGGGGGGTAAATATGATGTGATGAACTTCACTTACAAAAATTTGATCAAATTTGATCAACGTTGTGAACACAACTAAAAGCTTCTTGAATTTAAATCCTTAATTTGGTTTAATTGTTTCGTCTGCAGCTGTTGTACTGACAGTGGTGGTGCTAGATCAAGAAAATTATGAACCGGTTCCTTTCTATGGGATAGTGAGACTATATCCTCTCCCCAGCTAAATGATACCTTTTACAGCATACCATGATGTGACTGTGATCTTGATGACAATTCAGTCAGAGGGAAGGTCTGCTGAGACATGAGGGAACAACCAGCACAGCCAAAAGAATATCGAGTGGAAAGATGTGCCACCTGATATCAACAGCGACCATGAGGTGACTGAGTTTAAAATCTCTGCTGACAGAAGGAAAGTGCCAGTAAAACCTCAGCTCTGGACATGATCACAGCAGACTTCAGACTGCTCAGAAAATTTGTAAGGTCTCCTGGGAAAATGTTTTTTGCAGGTGCTGGGGTCCATCAGTGCTGGTCACTTTTCAAACATCACCTCCTAAGGGCACAGGAGCAGCAATTCCCAAATGCCAGAAATCAAGCAGGTCTGCTGGAGGCAGAAGGCCAGCTTGGCTGAGCAGGAATCTTCTCTTGGAAATAAGGCATAAAAGGGAATTGTATGCCCAGTGGAAGCAAGGTCAAGTGACATGGAAGAACAGAGATTCTGCTTGCCACTGTAAAGAGAAAATTTGTGCAGCCAAAGGTCAGCGGGAGTTGCAGCTGCCAGAAATGTCAGGGACAATAATAAGAGTTTTTTGAAATATATTAATGGCAATAGGCAGTGTAGAAATATCACTGGCCCATTACAGGATGAGGATGGTCACCTCCCAAACAGGCACAGAGACAAGGCAGAGCTGTTTAATGCTTTCTTTGTCTCTGTCTTCAACATGGATGATGGAACAAGGGGGTCTCAGTGCCCTGAGCTGGAGGATCATGACTGCGAGAATGATCAGCTCCCAGTTGACCTTGAAATTGTGTGGGATCTGCTGCTCC
>NW_020955235.1:1713292-1714671 GCF_003031625.1 Empidonax traillii
GGATGGTCACCTCCCAAACAGGCACAGAGACAAGGCAGAGCTGTTTAATGCTTTCTTTGTCTCTGTCTTCAACATGGATGATGGAACAAGGGGGTCTCAGTGCCCTGAGCTGGAGGATCATGACTGCGAGAATGATCAGCTCCCAGTTGACCTTGAAATTGTGTGGGATCTGCTGCTCCAGCTGGATCCCTACAAATCCATGGGACCTGAAGGGATTCATCCCAGCATCCTCATAGAGCTGCTGGTGTCATCTCAAAGACCCTCTTGATGATTTTTGAGTGGTCTTGGAATCCAGAGAAGTCCCAGTTGACTGAAAGCTGGCAAACATTGTCCCGATTTTCAAGGAGGGCAAGACAGAGGACCCTGGAAACTACAGGCCTGTCAGTCTCACGTCAGTTCCTGGTAAAGTTATGGAGAAGATTGTTCTGGGAAGTGTTGAAAAGCACCTGGAGGACAACACACTCATTGGCCACAGCCAGCATGACTTCATAAGAACAAAGTCCTGCTTATCAAACCTGATTTCCTTTTATGACAGGGTAACCTACCTAGTTAATCCAGTGAAGCCAGCTGATGTCATCTTTTTGGATTTCAGTAAAGCTTTTGATACTATCTGTCACAGTATCCGGCTGGACAAACTGTCCAGCCCACAGCTGGATAAACACATCACACAGTGGGTGAGGAATTGGCTCACGGGTCGAGCACAGAAGGTAACAGTGAATGGGGTGACATCAGACCTGTCACTCCTGGGGTTTCACAGGGCTCCATCTTGGGCCCTGTGCTCTTCAACATCTTCATAAATGACTTGGATGCAGGACTGGAAGGGATACTAAGCAAATCTGCAGATGACACAAAACTGGGAGGAGCTGTTGACTCCCTCAAAGGCCCTGCAGAGAGACCTGCACAAATGACAGGGCTGGGCAATCACCAACCACATGAAGTTCAACAAGGGGAAGTGCCAGATTCTGCACCTGGGATGGGGCAACCCTGAATGCCCCATACAGAATGGGGAATGAGATGCTGGAAAGCTGTGCCACGGAAAGGGACCTGGGGGTCCTGGTCAATGGCAAGTTGAATATGAGCCAGCACTGCCCTGGCAGCCAGGAGGGCCAACCCTGTCCTGGGGGGCAACAGGTAAAGCATCGCCAGCTGGTCAAGGGAGGGGATTGTCCTGCTCTGCTCTGCACTGGGGCGGCCTCACCTTGAATATTGTGGCAGTTTTGGGCACCACAATATAAGAAAGATATTAAGGTATCAGAGAGTGTCCAAAGGAGGGCTATGAAGGTGGTGAAGGGCCTTGAAGGGAAGCCGTATGAGGAGCGGCTGAGGGAACTTGGTCTGTTCAGCCTCGAGGAGACTGAGGGGAGACCTCAATGCAGTTA
>NW_020955235.1:1714993-1718031 GCF_003031625.1 Empidonax traillii
TGAATATTGTGGCAGTTTTGGGCACCACAATATAAGAAAGATATTAAGGTATCAGAGAGTGTCCAAAGGAGGGCTATGAAGGTGGTGAAGGGCCTTGAAGGGAAGCCGTATGAGGAGCGGCTGAGGGAACTTGGTCTGTTCAGCCTCGAGGAGACTGAGGGGAGACCTCAATGCAGTTACAACTTCTTTGTGGAAGTTGAAGAGGAGGGGCAGGCACTGATCTCTTCTCTGTTGTGACCAGTGACAGAACTCAAAGGCATGGCCTGAAATTGTGTCAGGTTTAGATTTAGGTTGGATATTAGAAAAAGGCTCTTCACCCCAAGTGTGGTGGGCACTGGAACAGGCTCCACAGGGCAGTGGTCACAGCAGGAACACAGAGTTCAAAAAATATTCAGATGGTACTTTCAGGCACATGGTGTGACTCTTGGGGATGGTCCTGTGCAGGGCTAAGTGATGGACTTGATGATCCTTGTGGGTCCCTTCCAACTCAGCATATTCTGTGATAAGATGCCCCAAACATCCTATGGCATCTCAGACACCTGCTGAGATCAGCAGATTACTCAGTCTTCTTTAAAAAAAAAAGGCAAAAAAAAAAGCATCAACCCAGCATGATCTCAAAGGAAACAGGAGACCTGAGATCCTTTCCGATGCCCATATCCCCCCATACAAATCTTGTGTAAGTTATTTTCCCCTAATCTTGCATAACTTATTTTCCATTGTTTAAACAAAGTAATTCAAAGCAGACTTATTTAAAACTTCCCAGACTTCAAAGAACTTTTGTCAGGAATCCTGTCACTAGTCTTCAAGGTTTATAAAGTACAAAAATCTTGAATCCATCACTGCAAGTCCTTACAACACAGTTCAACAGCAGCACATACTATGAGCAGGCGCTTGCAAAGGATTAGATCAGTTCAAGTGTAAGACCTATTAAAAAGAGGCATAATTCCTTTGTACTTCTTTACTACTTTTCTGTCCCACAGACCACAGCAGAGAAGACTAAACCTATGCTCCCATGTTCTGCAAGACAGGTTACTGAAGATCATGAGGATTATAAACATTATGAGGATTATCACTTTATTAGGAATGTAAGTAAGAAAGTCACATGCATCTAATCTTTGGCTGAATAAATAAAGCAAAACAAAAATCCCTTACAAGCACATTGTGACTTGGGATCAGCAGAGCTGCTGTTCAGCTTGTCTAGTGTTTAAGACATACATTAGAAAAACCAAAATTCTGTCATAAAAGCCAAATTACTTAATTTAAAAATTCAAGAAGGATGACATGGACCATGCATCAGTATGAATTTCAGCATGACTGAATCAGTAGTCCAAATGAATCAGCTTTTATTCTGAGCCGTGCTACGTGCTCAGCAGAGTCCATTCCGACCAAGGACACATTCCAGTCATTACTGTATGGCTACTTACTCAGCTGTGTTTTAATAGAAGAATTTTAATCAAGTTTGAGCTCATTATGCTAAAGACAGGTTAGGTTTTTCTGCAGCCATGCATGTTTCATTTTAGCTTTCTCAGCGGCAAGCAGAACCTCTTTCTGCAAAAGAAAGAGGTAAGGGGTGGGGTGAGGAGGTGCTCTCCTAGTTAACATTATCTCCTTACATTGGCAGATGAAACACTGACATTAAAACCTAAGAACTTCTTCTGCAAACAAAGGGTGACAAAAATGCATTCATAATTTCTCTCCACCCATGATCACAGTATGGTTCATTTTATTCACTGGGACTTCTTCCTGAAGGTCTGGGTACAAGGGCTACAGTCACTACTTTCAATTCAGATCTGAAATGCCACAAATCAGGCTCCAGAATCCATGTTTAGATACCAAAATAACATCCCAATTTCAAGACTACAATCAGAGACAAAAGGTTCCAACATGCAGACATGTTTTTACTGATTTTTCTATCCCATAGCAGGTTTGCCTTATTACTACACAGAGAACATAAGCTCAGCCATACAGTATACTGAACATAAAAATGTCTGAGCATCAGTTCCTGTCAGAGCCTTAGCTTTTTATTATTTGAGGTAAAATGGCTTAGTATCTAATGTTTACCATAGGAGCTAAAACTCAGACAAAAAAAAGTATTACTATTCCTCCTGTAAATTACAGGAACAGATGCTTCAAACTACTTAAATCCCGATCTTCCCCATTCGCCTTGCTTAAGTATATAGTATAAAGTGATTGGGTTTTCCCTGAACCAATCAGACTGCACCAGCAATAGTCTACAGAAATGCAGCGTAATGAACTATTAATAGAAGTTAATTTAAAAGAAGTGTCTATAGAGTGACAGTGTTGAAAAAAAAATCAGAATTCTCTCATACTCTGGCATAAAACTACAATGTTCTTTAGCTCTAGTTATAACTAAAACAAGCACCTTCCAATTTCAAACTGAAATTCTAATTTTTAACCAGATGAATCAGTCCAGTTGCTCTCTGTGTTAGAATTAGATTAATTACTGCTTTCTCTTAATTACCTCTTGGAAATACGTGATAATGACTGAAGTCCCACTGCCAATTACAAGTATCTGCTGGCTTACAGGGACAGATTTACTTCCTTACAATTCCAGATTCATGGCCAAATATGAGATAATCCTGTAAGATCAGAGCTCCAGGAGTGGCATATTATGGCAGCTTAACTGACCTCACTGAGACATAATTTTGGCTCAGGTGGACGGTGCCTGCACTGCACCATCTGACCGGCTGTACCTGTACGTGCGAGGTGCAGTGGGAATGCAACAGGGACAGGCACAAGCCCCGCTCTCAAGAGGGACCAGCATAGCATCACATCCCTCTGTGTAACCCCATGGCACAGCTACACCCACCCTACACCCACCCACGCTACCTGAACAAGCAGATAAGGTAAGAAAAACTCCATTTCACCAGTTATGCCAAGCACTACTGGTGGTTAAGTGGTTAAAGCACAGCGCTGTGAACGCTGAGACCCGGGTTCGATTCCCGGTCGGGGCCACTCCCCGGGCAGATGGAGCTCGTTAGCCCTGTAAGGCAATCCATCTACGTCCTGAGGACCTC
>NW_020955235.1:1718842-1738757 GCF_003031625.1 Empidonax traillii
GTCACATCCACAAGAGCCAATCGGATTCATAAATAGCAGAATCTACTGAATGCAAGCTGTAAGGTTCTTTTGGACTGCCGGTGATAAGGCATTAACTGTAGAGTAGTCATATATAGCACTAAAAATACATTGCAACCACAAGCTTCGTATCCCAGGTCAACACTCAGCACAGCTGAGGACACGAGGCTTACCAAAACGTGTCCCTTCTGGGGAGGGTGAGGAGGACAAAGCCATTGATCTGTCCCTGCAATTTCAAATCAATTATCATCCCCTGACTAGATGCAAAATTGAGGTACTTTCACACCTTATAGCCATAACTGTGCAAAATGATGCTGGTGGGACTGTGGTCAAATCTTATGTTCTTTGAGGGCACATTTACAGAACGTTTCCTGGTAGGAGGTGTACTTCCTTTGTACAAAACATTTTTAGGTATCAGGTAGAAGAATGAGACCACGTGGCCTACGCCTCACTCCACGTTCCCGCCCCTGATGCCACGGCAACACAAACCACAGGCCCTCCATCCCATTTCCGCACTTGTGTCTACAGGCCCCCTAGCATATTGAGCTTTGCATTCTCTTCACTGTTTTATGCTTTCAACAACTGGTATTCAACAAGAAAAGTCAGGGGAACATCAAGAAGAAAGGGCGTAACTTCATTTAATCAAGCAAAATACACCAGAACCAACTTTCCATTTTAACAGACATTACAGAATATTAAGCAGTAGGGTGCAGATTTTAAAACCCTCCTGCTTTCACTGGTAATTTTTGAGTTTAGAGGTGGCTGTGGCTCATTCTCAGCTAATGAAAACAACACTGAGAACTGGAAGTAGTTTCTGCTCATAGCTATCTGAACTCCCTCCAGTATTCCCCATGAAACTACCTTCGTCACTTCCAAAAGGAAAGTTTAAGTTAAAATGAGAAAACCATATCAAAAGAAATCCAAAAAAGCTCCAAGCTCCTGGAATGATTCCCTCACTCCACAGTGAAATTCTTTTCCTCACTTACAGCCTGGAACTATCCAAGGACAACATAAAATTTTCACAACATACTTCAGAGAAGAAAAATTATCAGAGATTCATTACAGTTCTATTTTGGAATAAACACTTACTCAAAAGAAATCAAGTCAAAGGAGGGAGATCTTCAACATTTTTTTAAAGCAAATCCTGTTCATCAAAGAGGCTCCACTGAGTAAATTAGCTTTTGATTTAAACAAACATAAAAAATACCACAGTCTGCACCAAGTTCAGATACTCTATCTCCCAAAGATTTCTTCATTCCTTAAATTCTTTCCTTTTCCATGGTATCTTCTACCTAAACAATGCACCACATCTTTGCCAGCCTTTCTTTAAAAGTAAAAGCAACACATCAGTAGTTTCAGTTCTGAGCTTTAACAGACTGGAGTAGAAATCATGAAAGTGTTTCCTGGGTAACAAACCATTAACCATTTCCATATAGAGGTGAAATAAAATTGTCAGCAGTGTAAGTAATTTCCAATTTTGTAGCCTTCATTGAGCACAAATGTCCAATTTATTGTCGCTGTTCTCAGATAACAATGCTGCCGCTGCAGACTTTGCACTTCATTATGTTTTCAGAAAGATTCCGTAACACACAAGGGGGGCAAATTAGGAAAGTGTGAAGCTAAATGCTCTGAAACATCTCCATCCCTGACTAGACAGAGAGACTCCTGCATCCTTTTTCTCTCCCAGTCCCAGTATCTTCTTGCAAGGAGCTTCACTAGATTGAACAAAATGAAAATAGAGTAACTTGCTCTAACTCAGATTAAAATTTACTACCAAATCACCAGTCACAGTCACTAGTCATCTATCAAATGTTTATAACCTCCAGGCAGAGCCCCCCAATGATGTCCACAATGTGGACATCTACAGCCCTCCATGAGAGCTGTATGTTCAGTCCTCTGCACTGGTTTCTTCTCAGCTGTTTTTAGAACTGACAAACACTGAAGACGGGAATGTCTAACCAACAGTGTTTCAACATCACTCAAGCTGGTCAATGTGACAGACGTCGTATTTGAATACTGGTGGCATCACCTCTGCTTTGTGCCTGGATTTGGTTTCCCACAACAGAAACAAGTCACAAGACAAGAGCACCACAGACAAATTAGCACAGAGGTTGTCCCTTCATACACTCAGGCTGCTAACAGGAACTAGAGCTGAACCATGAGACTGGACTCCTCCAAAAAAAACCCTTTCCCAGCAAAATACAACCAGTAACCGTGTCAGCAGAGAACTTGCTCATGATGCTTTTTACAGAGATGTCCATCACGGCCAGGATGTTATTAACAGTTATTTTAAGTGACTGAATATTCTCCTAATCTGCTACTCCATAGCTGCATTTTGGAACTACCAATGCAAAGCCAGGGCCAACTACACCTTTAATCTCTGCTGCCTGGAGGCTTGGCACTTGAAGGATTGTGATTGTCATTTTATTCCTTCAGCCTTTTTTAGGAAACAGATTATGACAGAGGAGGGAAAAAAGAAGCCAAAAGCAGCATAAGTACTACAGCAAGCTGCTACAAAGCAAAAAGATACCTGTTGTTCTGGAAAGTCCACTTGACTTTCTGGAAGCCACATGGAAAAATAAACCCTTTCCCCTCACAGTCCAGAGCCCAGCCCGCATGGATTTGAAGCAGAGTTTTGCAGATCTCCTTTCCAATGGTACGTTTTTCTTAGAAGAAATAGTACAGTATGCTCCAAAGTTGCATTTCAAAATCCAGTTTTCCATTTCAGACACCATTCTCTGGCTTTAATCAGGAGATACCTCACAGTTTTGTCAAACTGCTGTTGTGAAATAGCAAGCAAAACCTGTATATTACTTACAGGTTTAATTTCTCCCTTACAAGCTATACAGTCTGATTTAACAGAAAGAACAATACCTATGCCAGGAACATGCAGTTTAACTCAAGAAGTGACAAGGTTACAATTTCAAGAAACCAATTTGGAAGCCAAGGTGCTGGCCCTTCCAGCCCAGCCCTCGCCCACAGCCACCTTGTCTGCACTGACTGAACCGAGAGAGTCCCATCACGACCAAGTGATGGTTCACCAAGGGGCAGGTTCCGACAGCTGCAAGACAAGCAAGCAAGGACAGCTGCAGTAAAGCAGGGGTGACCAAGCAGTCCCCAGCTGTCTGGAAGCACACAGCAAGTGAACTGTCCGTCCCTGGTGCTCCCACACCACAATCTTGCTCTCCTGCCAGCAGTGCCCACACCAGGTCCATCACCTCGCCCAGTGCTGCCCCAGCTCCTGAGACAAAAGGGACTCTCAAGAAGAAACTGCTACGTGAAGCAGTGACTCAACACACAGCATCTCCATTTGAAAAATTAAAGAAGTATCACATCATCTATTAGGTATATTTTTTAGAAAATAAACATGGAAGCAATCAAAATATGGGAACAGTTTCTCATATTTTGCCTTTAAAAAAAAAAATCTGAAAGTGCAGTGTGTCCAGGTACATTTGAAGGCAGTACTTGTTAGAGGAGTAACAACCTTAACAGGCTTATACTGTTCATCAACATGCTAAAAGACATGTTTCAAAAAATTCAAGTTTTAATACAGCACAAAACAAATATTTGGGTTGAAATGTCATTCCCCTATTTCCTTCAGTGAATGAAGTACATCAGTTTCATTTACGACTATGATAAAACCATTAAACGGCACAAAAGAAGTACAGCAAGAGGGACAGACATTTCACTGTAGAATCAATGGGCAATATAACATGCTACAGCAACTAATCCCACAGCCCTGCAGTGTATGAAGAGCAACTGCTCCCCAGCTAACCCGAGCCATAGTTCCTTTACTCATACATCCAGTTATGAGATTTCTCCTGTTCCTCCTTTTCCAGACTTACCACTATCTCCCTCCAAATTGTAGGGAGAAAACCAAGACAGGTAGAAACCTTCTGCACTAGATACGTAACCATGGAAATAGTAATATGTGACTCAGATTCACATTTAATTAAAACATACCAAGCAGCACCCCAAGGGGAAGCTCTCCCCAACATTGGCACTCTTGAGCTAAGCTGTACCCACCCAGTTGCCACCATAAGGCCATGGACTAGAGAGTCCATGTGGGAGCAGGCTAAAGAACTCCACATGTGTAGAAAAAGCATGTACCTTCCTGGTAAGTCACCCTAATAAATGTTTTATAGAGAACAAGTACACAAATAGCCATCAAACACTCATTTCAACAGCCAAAAGTCAGTTGCATGCTAAGGCACAGTTCAAATTATTCTTTCAGTTTTAAGATGATCACAGCCCTGGGTTAAATGCCTATAATAGAATCCACAGTTTAAGCAAGGCGTTTCTTCCAGCCATGAACTTAATGACAAAAGCAGATGTGTCACTGGGCACATAACACGGAGTCCCCCCACACCTTCAAATTAACTGAAAACACAGGCATTCAATTTACTTGGAAGAACATCATCCCAATAAGATATTTTTGGAGGAGAAACAGATCATACAAATGCCTACGTAGTCGGGATGCTTAAAAAGCCCTTTTTTTATGTTCCACGAGATACTAAAGCACTGATCAAATAGATCAGAATTAAATCATATATTCACAAGAAACTTCTCAGCACACACATTTGTGGAAGAAGCTGTTACATTTTACTCTAAATAGGAATGTACAAACTCTGAGAATTTCAAACAGCTTTAAAAACCTAAGAACAAGATTTTTGTGTCTGCAAAATAACTTGAGACTATGCCAAGAAACCCACTGCATTCTCTTCCTCTGCATACTGCTCCTCCTCCACGTGCACACATACTTAATTTTTACATGCCTCCCTTCACACATACACTTTTTCCTTCACCACTCCCCACATTTTCACTTGAGCAGAATTTGGAATTAATTAGTTGTTCTCAGGTATTTTTAACACACTATGTTCCTGTAGGCTGCAAGTTGTGCAAACAGCATTGCAGCTGTTACTGGGACTGGATCTCATCTGACGACAACAAGTATTCCCACTATAGGCAGGAACACAGCTTAGCTAGGAAGAGAGAACAAACGTCTTCAGCAATATTCTAGGACCACACTGCATAATTACCATTATTCCAGCAGGAAAATAAATTGAGTGGATGAAAAGATTATTGGAATCACATAATTATTCCATATTTGTAGTAGCAGCTACAAGACTTGGTTATGTAAGAAAAAATATACCAAACTTATATTAGCGTCTTTGGCCAAGAAAATAATGTCATTTTCACACTAAACAATCATAGATAATTCTATATGAGCCATGATATGTTTTCACACACTCTGCTATACACCACTAAGAGCCAGCAGATTTAACACCGCTACCCAGCTATCCAGTCTTCATAATTCCCTTAGCAGAGTACTGTGAGAAGAGCAATAAGAAAAGAAGGACACAGAAAATTCAGCTACACATGATGATAGTGTCCTTGCTATCGGTAACAGCTGGTTGCCACTTTTGACCATTTCCAGGATAAACATGAAGACCTTTGACCCACGTATGTGCTCCTGATCAAACAACCTCAGGCAATACAGGGGGAGTCCCAGCATATCTGCAATATTATTTTCCTTTGCTTTTTAAAGATCTATTTTATGAACTTGCTTTTGAGGAAAGTGACAATGCCAAGTGAAACAGGCAGAGGGTAAGCACATACAGCTCCATTTCAAAAAATGTCATCACTAAAACTGAAGTAACAGTCAGTCTCTCTTAAGAAATTCTGCCATTCCTACCAGCACTCAACAACAATGCTGATCGTTCCTATCTACTGTTCCTTACTTCTTAAAAGATCTCCAAACTCTTTGGAAGTATAAAACAAATGCAAAGAGTATAGCTGAAAAGTAACCTAGAAGCCTGCTAACTGACAGTGAAATCCAGGGCAGGATGTGTCCATGTTACCCTGGAGGGACTGGAGTACATTTTTATGCTGTAGATGGCATCTTGACAGCGTGCATCCTGTGAACCCCTCTTTCTTTTGTTCTTGATTCTGCAGACCTTCACCCTTCCAAACACAGTCTAAACATAACACAGGAAATGACATATTTTTAGATACAGTTCTGTAAGAGGAAACAAAAAAAACCCAGTCAACGCTCCAACAGAGTCAAAAATGGTCAGTGCATACCAGTAAATGCTCCAAAAATCACAATGCAAGAACTGGTACCTTTTTGCCTTTTACTGTCATTTTGATACAAAAATCTATCTCAGGTACTTCACAGCACAATGTATCTGGCCTGCCCTTTAAACTAAACCATCATAATTGCAATGCTCTTTTCCAAAGTAACTCCTATGGAATTCTCAAAATAATGTTAGGAAAAGGGACACCCACGATAACTTAAATCCAAGAGAAGTGCATTTTACCATGAATACAATACATTTTATGCTAAAGTTGCCAAAGGAGCTTTATTAACCATTTATTTTTCACCTATGGAACAATTCCCTTAAAAATTTTTTCTATGTTTATTTTTCTAAACTATATTCTTCTCCCATTACCTTCAAAGCAGCAATTTCCTTATGTGTATCACAATCAAAAAATATTCAATGCTAATTAATGAATTTTTCAATGTTTTCCAGACCACTTTGTATAGCTCTTTCTTCAAATACTCCTGTGCCTCTTTCTGTACCTACTCTTCCTAAATACCACTATGAGATGTTAATTTTCCAGCTAATGTTTCACAGCACAGACCAGCATCTGCTCATTCAGTAATATGGATCTTTACTTACTTGTTTTTAAATGCTCATTTGCACAACAGCCTAATCTCAGTCTTGTCCCTTCCACAGCATATGTCCTCAAAATGTGGCATTTTTACAGTTATGGCTAGAATGATTCATCTAGACCCAGGCTGGTTCTGAAACTTTTAAACAACAACAGCTGATTTTAAACAGCAGTTCTTTCGAAATGAATGAGGTGTCTCTTATGAGAATTTACCGGACTGCATTCCTTACAAAACTGACAGTTGCTCTGGCACATACAGGTGGAGTTTAACAGGGGAGAAAAGAATAGCCCACACTGACTGGTGAGCAATTTACTGCTGTAATATGCCAGGCAACCCAATATGCTAATTTGGAAAAGGTTCTATTTTATTTGGTGGAGACACCAGACAGCAACAAATTAGATCAGTAAACCATTATTCTCTGCTTGTTGGGCCTTAAGAAAATACATTTATGAGAAGTCAACTTATGTGTCCCACTTCTGCATACATTTTTCTAAATATTTTTCTAAATAAAAATGTTTAATTAAATAATAACACCACATGCTACAAAAATTTACATTTGCCTTGTACAGCTACAGGTCAGATCCATCAAATAGTCCAGCTGCAGACTGAGGAGGACATCCAGTATTTCTGAAGAAACAATTCAGAATATTTATTATTTCCTGACTTGGTACAAGTAATTTTTCTACTAGACTGCAACAAAAGAAGGGGTTCATTAGGACTCTCTACACTGGTGAGTAGTATTTTTAACAATAGATGATGCAGTTCATGAGGCTTCACATCTGGATAAAGACAAATCCATAGCTGATGGTAGGATTGCCTTGAGGTTTATCCTTTAAGCATATGCAAGCTAAAGAGTCATATTCACCATCAAGGTAGACAGCACAAGAGTGAAATCGATACAGAAATTGTAGCATCTCTTCCAATAACTCAGACCCAGCAGCGACTCTGGGCCCAATACTACCAGTATATCTCATCACTCTGCAGACACACACTTTTGAAAGCTCTTTGCTCCTTTCAAGGCCTGAAAAAAAAATTTGGAAAATGGAAACAGGAAAAGAAAACTACATCCTCAAATAAAAATGCTAAATTTTATGATTCCAGCTCATAGATAATGTAATGATACAGTGCTCCCTTTAATGCCTCTGCTGCAGAAGGACTCCAGGCATGCCTGTTCCAAATCCTGCTGCTTTGGAACTGAGCAGAACACAGAAAGCAGGTCTTGTGCTGTACATGCTACGTACTTACAAATACTTGAATGGTTCACTCAGCATCCCTGTATCTTAATCAATATTCTCTCTGTCTGCCTTGCTGTCTACCCTTATATAGATGATGGGGTCACATTTTAAGTTTAAAGAGCACCATAAATTTTCTTGTGCCACTCAGTCTGCAAGACTGGGACAGCGATGAGCTTCAAGAAGCTGTCTGCCAGCTGAAGCTTTCAGGATGCCAACACCATAGGGAGCCTTCATTCTTCACTCAGCTCCAGTCCACACAGCTGAGAGACATGGTAGAGCATGCATGCAGCACACATGCCACAGTCAGCACCCCACCTCTCACTGTGTAAAGAGAGCTGCAGAGAAAATGCTTCCCCAGCTCATTCCTACCTCAGGTTTTAGATGGTTGTTAAGCTCTTCAAACACATTTTAGCCCATTCAACTTACAACAACAGTTCTCAAAATGAACTATACCTCAGTCTGAGAGGACACAGGATGCATTCTACCCCCGAAGATTTAGAGCAAGCACTGTAAGAATTACAGCTCCTTTCCACAGTAGAATATATCATAAACAGTTGCATGGAAGGCTTTGTGTCAAACATGCGCCCAGACTACTTTGCCCATCTGTGTGTGTCTACAACAGCTGAGTTTGAAAAGCAAGAGACTAGCTGCTGGTCTTCTCAACTGGGAGCCCTCCCCCCAGTACTTTTCTGTCCAGCTTTTGGGCATCATTAAGCAGAGCTGTCAGAACCCACAGACCTCGCTCAAGAACACAACAGCTTGTCAAGGAGAATGCTCTCCCTTTGTCCTTAACTCATGTTTTGTGCAGTTCATTAGTTTTCATTTGCTTCAGCAAAGAGAAAAGCCTTTCTGCTCCTTCCCAAGATTAAGGTCTGTCCTTGACTGCATTACGTTATTTTGTTCCACTTACACTATTTTAACCTTGCTTGTTTTAGAGGATGCAAGATTAAGTTTTTGATTTGTTTCTGAGATGTGTCTTATACGTGGCCACAACAGAGCTCAATGGACTAGCATATGCTGTGTTCATCAGGGATGATTTATATCTTAATATTATTTAATAAGAACTACCTGGTATAAATTTCATCCTTTTAGAAAGCAATGAGGACAACAGACTTGGACCAGAGGAACTTAAAGCAATTTGGTTAATTGAGTCATCACTTACATTGTAATGCTCTTGGAATGGCTTGGCAGGTCCATGTTTTACACAGAGTAAGAGCTTACAGAACACCCTTCTCTTTCCAAACACTCAGCCTGAAGAGAGGAATTTGTGCCTCCTCAAACTTCCATTCCCATCTCTTGAGATGTTTAAAAATAAGAAAGCCTAAGCCAAAATTCTTCTAAACCTGTCATTACCTTTACCCTTAAATGGTATGCCCTAGCAACCCCAAAGACATGGTACCTCCCACATTAGACACTGATGCATAAATCAGGCTCAGCATCAGTAAAACAAAAGGCTATGAAACTAAGGAGTTGTATCAAGTACAAGCATCTTCCAGCAGGAGCATAATTTTATGAGCTGTAACTGAAGCTGGCAGCCTAGGCTGTTTCTCAAAGGCCATAAGGCCATTTCATCACTGCTGACCAACGGCATATGCTGCAGTCCTTACTCATGGAAAGCTCCCACAAGCACAGCAATGAATTTTGTTAATTCTTAGTATCACCAGCCTAAAAAAAAGTAACACAGCTATCACAGGATTACTCAAGATTCTTACGCAATTACAGGTGACCAAAGGAAAAAATGTTATCTGAAAAGTATATGACCTCTTGAAAAACAAGTTTCTCAAGGGGATGGAGGACTGGGATAAGAGGTTTGCCACTTACCATGTGGGAAGGTTCGCTTTACACTATGAATGTCTGTCTCACCAGTCAATGCTGCAGTGAAGTTGAATCTATGAACCCACACAGCTAATGACAAAAGGACTATACCACAGCATATGTTTTCTGACACAACCTTTTTAGAGCCACCTGAACTAAACCAGCCTGACAGAAGCACATTTTTGCTGTATGACCTATGACTGCACTAATGCCTTGCAGAGTCTGCTCCTCTCTGACACTGATGAGCTGGTTACATTAGTGCAATTTCCCGGGGTGTATCAGCTCAGTGCTCTGTTTCATCCTTCATGCTTTACCAGAATTCTGCAGGTCTAAGTGCACAATTATTTCCTGTTCCTTTGAGGAAAACAACTAAACAAAAGGACCCCAAATGGGAGTCACACAGTGACAATTACACAGTAGAGTTTCCAATCTTTTTTATACCTGACCTGTAAACTTGTCAGCTGTGTCTCTACTATATTGATAACCAACAGCACAACTCAAACTCAGTATTGGGAAAAAGCCTGCCTTCTGCAGTTTGACTCCACCTGGAACAACTACATATTCTTTCCCCTTATGCAATGTAAATTTATCTTCTCACTTCTTTCACCCGTGATACTAGTATGATGGATCTTCTCTTTAGAAATCTATCCCTTACCACTACAGGGAAGCTCTTAAACTACTCCTCCCTCCTTCTTCACAACTTCATTTGATCTCGACCTTTGCCACAGGACATCTTATCTCAAACGCAGTCAAACTCCTCTACTATCACAAATTAAGAAAGCAAATAAGCATACTAAGTAGGTTATCCAAGAATAGTTTGCAAAGACAAAAAACAGACACACACTTAAGAAAAGAAAATACAGGTAAAATGAGACAGTAAGAACACAGTCTAAAAAAAAAGAAATTAAATATAAATGCTCTCTTAAATTGACAGAAGGAATTAAACTAAGTTAAAAGTAAACTAAAGACCATCCCTATTCCAGCTTTTAATCCTGAATATGAAAATGGGCTGTTACTAGTTCTGTCCACCTGAAGCCTGAGCTACACTATCCCACCTCTGCAAGCAGAAATTATCGTCTTCCACTGCAGACCAGCATAATCCAGCCCTCTGTTTTGCTGGAGCAAAGTGTCTGTGAGCCCAAGCCCTCAGACAACACAGAAGTACTGGCCAAATGCCACTGAGGATGCACTGCAGCAGTACAGCAATGTCAGCAGCCCTGCTGACCTAAGGCAACTTTGTTATGTATTGATACAACAGCTCACAACAGAGATGTGCAGTATCAGCAAAACCTATCACAAGTAAAAATTTCAATAAGATGCTGCAATTTTTAGGACTTTATGGCTGCTAATGGTCACTGCAGTCTTGACATAAAGTACCTATTCCAACAACGCAGCTTTGCAGCTGATAGGAAGATCCTGAATGTTGATAACTACAATTTCTTCCTTTTTTTGCCTTATACAATAACAAGAAGCTCACGTGAATTCAGTTCCATACTTCTACTGAAAATAACATCAGAATTATGTGCAAGTAAATCCCTGTGGGTCCACTGCAACTCAGGATATTCTGAATGTATCATTCTAAACCATAAATAAAAAAGGGCTGAAAGGGTGTTAGGTTTACAGTCGGACTTGATCTGAAGGGTCTTTTCCAACACAAATGATTCTAGTATTCTATGATTCCATGAAAGTTATTCTTCATGCTTCTGTTTTATTCAATTTAATTTCATTTGCTTAACTCATCATGAATTACAAACAAATGGACTGGAACAGACCTGCTGGAGGTCTTACATGGAGTACACACACATAAAGACCACTTTTATATACATACTCTACATGTAAAATTACACATGTGACTATCTGCACTACATATGTAGTGAGTAGCTAGTAATCATACATTTATTATAATAGTAACATATTTATAATATATTTGGTGCAGTTCCCATCTACAGATGCTACATACACTCACATTCTCCATCACAGGACTACTTACACTTTAACCACGTTACTCCTACAGCTATGCTGTCCCTGAGCCTCAGACCCCTCCAAGCTACAAACGTTCTTCCAGTCTGCAGATGAAATGCGCTGCTGCTGTGCCACCACCCCCTTGCAGAACCAGAGCTCCCTGCCTTTCATCATATTGACAAAGAGATTACAAACAGAACAAACTTACACAGGGCAATAAGCCCAGCTCTCTTAGAGTTCCATTAGTCTTTTCTGCTGCCTGATTCACGTGCTGGACAATGAACTGAACCATACACAGAAATCCAGGCAGGTTGCCCTTGGTACCTCCAACATTAACGTTCCCCAATTCACATTAAGATTTCATTCAGCTGTCTTTCACACCCATCCGCCATTAGCAGTCCACTGTCAGTCACTGTAAATTATATTTTTTCTCCTCTCCAACTGACAAACTTTCCACCTTTTCTAAATGAAGATACTCACAAACTAAAACAAAATACTGTTAACAGTCCATAGCCTTATACTCAGTACCATTTCCAACTAAAGTAAAAGCAACTGAACAGGCATCTATCTACTCATACTGTTGGGAGTCAAGTAATCCCTCATTAGCAAACATGGCATTTTTAGCATTAAAAGATTGTCATTCAAAGCTAATATGCAAACTACAATATCCTGTGACTAAGAAAAAAGTTGATCAAAAGTAAATACCATATTTAATCAAATGCTATTTCAGCTGTACCTCTATTTGTCACACTTCCTAGACATTCTCCACCCTCATCTTTACAGAGGATTGTTGTAGAGCTTAACACTGAATTATCCGGTGTAAGGAAGAGAGAACCATTTCACTTAAGAACCACTTAAGTGAGGCAAGAGAAAAACTGCACACTGTTAGTTTGTTTTACCAAGCCTTGCTCCAAGCCGCAGACTAAACCAGCCCTTGAACACAATTAATGTATTTCACCTTCTCTCTTTTTCTTATTTTTCCGAACACGGACAGATCTTGCACGTGTCTGTTACAACCTGTTTCTAATTTTGTAAAACTGGAGGGGGAGAAGGGTGCTCAGGTTGACAGATTTTTTTGGAAAGGAGGGTTCCTGGCAGGTAAGAACCCAAGTGTCACCTTTAGTTAAGTTTCAGTGATGAAACAGGGTTTGTGTATTTTTGTGAACTACTTAACAGCACTCACACTCAAACTGCAGCTGAGTTTTGAAGTTAGCATCCATTCAAGAAGAAGGGGTAAAATAAATACTTCTTTTTGACTAAGAGACAGCTGTACATAAAACCATTTTTGCAGCAGAGGTAAGACCAAAATGCATGTGGGAATACAGAGGTATTGCACCCCTCACAATAAACTACTAAAATTCCTGTTGTTACCGATAGTGGGTGGCGTGTAGGTATTAAGCCATACTTGCTTCTCAGTAGGATGTATGACCTGTGTTCCCATAGCTTTCCACTTTCCCTGAGTATCTGGACAGGAGACATTGTTCCATCTACGAAGAGTCAATCTAGAAACTGCACGTGGTTTCCATGGAAAACATAACACAAATCCTTTGATACTAGTTCAACACAGCTCGGTTTTATCTGATATAAAAACGCAGCCCAACATGGGAGGCTTCACTTCAAGTGTTGCCACCAAAATTCCCATCTGTTTCATAAGGCAGAACTCACACAAAACAAGCATAACACACCTCAGTCCCTAAGAAAGTTACAGCATGTCTTGTTCTCTTACAGCCACACACTACTACTCTTACAGACAGAAAAACGATGCTCGAAGTGACTATAACATGCCTGTTTAACATAAGAGGTTTCATTCCAAGAGTACTACCCAGCAGCTACCCAGGGTACCACTCTAATTCCTTATGCTAAAACCCATGGATTTGAAAAATGGCCAAGACTCCTCATACTCAGAAGTGCACGTCACCATAAAACACAGTTTGTCTAGTCTGGTTTTGTCTCTATTAGAGACCCTTGCTTCTCATGAAAGCCTGGATTCAGAGAGTCATGTCAAGGCAGATAGCATCTGGCTCTGCTCTGTCCCCAGATTCAGACTGCCTGAGGAAGCACTTACTATACATACAATACAGAACTTTCTTGCCAATAATCTCTGAGGCATTTCAGCCAAATAGTACAGGCTAACTTGAATACTGTGACTGCCCTTGTGTTTCCACTGACTTCTCAGTAATTGGCTCTCTGTCTCCGCATATTCCTACACACATTCTACCAGCACTGACAATACAAAGGGAAGCTAACAAGCTTCAGGCACTACTTTCTTAGTAGAACTAAAATGAGACCAGTGCAGAAGTAACCCTGTCAAGAATTAAGATAAGGGCCTCTGAAAAGAAGCTCACAGATTTGTATTTCTTTTTTCAGAATGCTACCGGTCATTTTAGCTATTGATACAAGGTGAAACACGGCTATTTGTGTTTTATTCTTCTCCATACAATGCAATTTTAATGAAATCACATAAGAATGTAAATGTGAGCAAGATGAGCCCAGAGGATTTTTAAGTAAGTTTACCTCCTAACTTTAGGAAGAATATTACTGCTTTTGAGCTTCCTTATCTCACTAACTCTATATGATAATGGGCGTATCTTCCCTTGATTTGAAATCAAATATTTGGGGAAGGGGCATTTATTTAACAACAATATTTTATACGCACACTCTATCCAGCACTACTGGATAGGGTGGGGTCCAGCACTGCTCAGCTATGGACACAAAGCAGCAGAGATGCTGAAAACGTACAGAGGAGCCTTACTTTGCTGTCTGAATTTCTCAAAACAAGTTCCTAGCTTTCACACGTATGCCACAAACATCATTTTTCCTGTTTTCCTTGTATCACCTCCCATCTGCACTCCCGGGCAGGTGCCGTCTCGAACAGTAGCCCCTGGGATATCGGAGGCCGGGTGCGCACAGGGAGAAAAAACTCGAGAGCCCGGGCAGGCACGGGCGGAGCAGGTCGGCGCTGCCCGCAGCCCGCCCCGAGCTCCAGCCGGCGGGAAGGATTCCCAGCGGGGGCTGTCGCTCGCTTCCCCTTTCTCTCCCGGTTCCCCGCAGGCCCCCGGGGCGGGGGGGCCGCTCGCTCCCGGTCCGTACCCGCCGTTCCGCGCTGTCCCGGTCGGCGGCGCCGCCGCAGCGCCCGCGGCAGGTGCTGCCCCGGCCGCCCGAGGGCCCCGCGCCCCCGGCCCCGCTCCCGCCGCCGGCCGGGCACCTGGGGCGGGCTGGCGGCCCCGGCCCGCCGCCACGGCAAGTTTCCCGGCGCTGGAAGGGAGGAGGGTCCCCGCAGGCGGCCCAGGACGGGCCGGGCGGGGCGCTGAGCACTTACAGCCGTCTCTCCTGTGGCTCCAGCTGCCGGTGCATGGCCAGGGAGAAGCCGAAGAGGCTGCCCGGGTCCCCGCTCCAGCTGACCACGTTGTCCGTGTCCAGGTTGAAGGCGCCGGCCAGCGCCGGCAGGAGGGGCAGGTAGAGGAGGAGCGCGGCCGCCATCTGCTCTCGCAGGGCACGGAACCTGCCGCCGCTCCCCGCGCTCGGCGTGCCCGTCCTGCCCGGCCCCGCGCCCACACGGGCCCGCCCCGCCCCGCCCTCCGCGGGCTGCCCGGCCCCCGAGAGCCCGCTCCGCGCCCCGGGGGCGGCGGGCACGGCTCGGCACGGCACGGCTCGGCACGGCCGGGGCACGGCTCCCCTCCCCAGGCAAGGGCAGTTGCTCCGCTCGCTGATCTGCCGCTCCCCCGCGGCGGGGGTCTGTGCCCTTCCGTGGCAGAAAATGAAGCCGTGCCGGGGGCGGGTCACGGCCGCAGGTGAGGGTTTCCGAGCAGTGGCAGGGGAAAAGGGCTGAGAGCCCCCGCGGTGGGGGTGGGAGGTGTTTTACACATCAAATCGTGTCCCCCGGGGACTCACACCGCTCGGGGGGGCGCTCAGCGGCATCAGGGATACGGTCGGTCCGGGTACCGAGCATGTGCATAACACACTGCTTAGGTGTGCTAAGATTGATACAGAACTAAGGCCAGCATGACCCCAGTATCCAGTCTGAATTCCCCAAACAACACATCCACGAAAGAAGAAGGAAGAAAAGGCATAATTATCTCTGTTTTCCAGACTCTTTGAATAGCCCATCAGGACAGAGACTCAAGGCTCCTCCTCCAGCGATTCCCATCTCTGAACACATCTGAGAATTTTTCCCCTTTTAATTGTTTGAAAGCAATATGTGGCTTTGGATCCCAGATCATTTTATCTTGTGCTTTCACCCATAACTCCAAAAGGGTATTTGCAAGCATAGAGGTTTTGGTCTTTCTGCATAGGGCCTTGGTTTAGTGCTCTGGTTCAGGGAAGTGGATGCAAACTATTAAAATCTCACAAATTCCAAGCAGGATAACAACACTGGGTTATTGTGGATATCAGTGGAAAAGAATATGAAGAGAGAAGCTAAGAGTCAAAGAAAGTGAGAAAAGAGCAATTGAGACAGAGCACTCAAATATGTTGATACTCCAAATAACTCCGTTTGGAACAATACTCTGCTCCCACGGAGTTAATCCAGGCTACTTTTCCCAGAGTAATTATTCTAGGATAACTCCGTGTATAGACAAGTCTTTGGCTCAAGTCCAAAACACCCTTGATCAAAAGAGAGGAAGAAAACACACCAGAAATGTGCATCTAATGTGGAAACAAAACATTTTGTTAAATTAGGCTCCCAGATATTTATTGCTAATAGAGTCCTTCCCTGTTTCTTCTTCATGCCCAACTCATTCAAAGTCTCAATCCAGTGTTCAGTCACTTCCACAGCAGAAAACTGTACTGGCATAAATACCGCCCTACAGCTTCTCTAAAGGACCCATAAGAAGGAGGGTCCCAGACTAATTACAAGCTGGCTTACTACAATCCACGTATTTCACAGTAATTAGTAAAGACTTGAAAACAAGTATTTTAAAACAGTGTTGATGCCTGTACCAAAGTGTAGCAGATTGCCTTTCAGGATAATCAAAATTTGCATGCTTCTAATACTCTAACAGTAACTATAGTTACTTTTTAAGTAATGCTTGCACTCAAAAACGTCTGTAAGGCGTCACAGAAATCATCTAGAGCCACTTGAATGATACTGGCACATTAGGTGTATCTGACTTCTCCCCCTCCCTCTAACCAGCAATGCCTGGGCATGTTGTACCTGTTTGTTGTTATCCACAGAGGTTGCTGAGGGGAGACAGGGTTTTCTCATATCCTGATGCAGTAACAAGCATTCCAAGATGTAGTAACATTAAGACCTGTCTCAAATGACCACAGCAAGAACAACAAAAATAGACCCTATACAGGGTGGAGCGAATCTGCACACAAACAGCTTAGAGTTACCTTGGATGGTCTCTTGTAATTTTGTGCTATTTTCATTTGCTCTAGATGAGGAGAGAAAAAAAAAAGTTTTACAAATATGTCAGTTTCCTTCCTTTGCTCTTCCTCCAAAACAAACATGCTGTGAGTTATCTATAACTAACACATACTTCAGGAATTCCTCTTTTTTACAATCCCTGTATAAAGGGGGACCAAGATTAGGTATGATGACCAATTAAATGTGAGCACCCTGTTATACATAATAATGTTGTGATTCTAAGAAATGCAATGGCCAGATCAAAGGCGTTTCTCTTTTTTTGTAACAAACACTCTGCTATTGCTGTTTCAAGCTCTCTGCTTATTAATGGTGTGTTGATACCCAGCCAAAGGGCTACAAGGTGTTTTCCTGCTGTGTCTACATATTAGAGCAAGCCTTACTGCCAGCAATACTTTCCTCCTCCATACAACCATGTCGCTAATTACAAAGAAAAAATAATTTCTTGAAAATAGAAGAGGTGGAACGGAAAAGCTAGAGCTGGGCAAGACATTTTAGACTTTCTCTAGAAAGCACAATGCTTTATATTTCTGAACTTCTATCATTTATATCAACAATATACTACGCAAAGAAATACACAATTTGTGGATAATCAGCTGTGCAGTTTTAATGCAGCACATAAAATGGTCCTGAAAAGACAAAATACGTAAACATGCCCTTCCCACTTCCTTTCAAAAAACTGCTCAATTTTATAATTTACGTAATTCCAGATGAAAAAATAATACTGGCAAAACCAGTTTGGATTGGTTCACTGTACAAGTTCTAAAGATACAGCATTGTTTCAATTCAGAACTATTAACTAGTTTTAAGTATTAGTAGCCTGAATCAACCTTTTGTGTGGTTTCTCCTGAACACAATACTCATATCATTTCTAGAACTGCATGTTCTCCAAATTAATTACATTTCTTGAACTGATGCATCTCAACAGCTACAACAAACAGTTGAACTTTTGTGCAGCCAGGTTATCAGACTATTTTTCCCAGTACATCCTCTATGGTTGTTCTTGGTTTCCTGTTAACAATTACATTAGGAGTAGCAAACAGCAGCACAGGAGATAAAGGCGCTTATAGTGGTAAGTGAAACAAACTGCTCAACACTACGTAAGCAAAATATTTTGCTTTGAACAGTCTGAAAAACAGAGCATTAAAACAGTTACATTTACACACCTGGTATTCTGAATTATACAGAACTGACACTCATTGTATTTTTGTCATTTATAAATGAATGAAGAATGTCTCAATTTCTACTATCTTTTCAGAAAGGCTACCAAGATGCAGCTTTTTTACTAAGTGCTATATTTAAACTACTGTTCCAGATGAAGATGTTGTTATTTTCATATGACTTTTCCTTTTTGATGTCTAAAACAAGTATAGATGACGTTCTGCCATTCTTTACTTGCATACAAAGTAAAAACATTTTACCTCAATAGACAAAGTATTTCACAAATAAAAATACGAGTAGAGAGAAATAGTTCAGTTCAGACTGAACACTGTGAACACTGTAACCAGTGTATACAGCAGCTCTTTCAGTCTTTTACATCTAGAGAATGTTTTTCCACCCAAGCTGTCAGGTACATTCCTTAAGTAGTTTCAGAATGACCGGCCTGAACTGTTTGGAGAGTAAACATCTTTGTAAACATACTTGGAGGCACTTTATGAGCGTAGCTAGGCAGAGATCAGAGAAATGCTGGTGACAAATGGGAATTGAGTACCCATAGTTTAGATTGCTGTGGAAGGAATTAAAGAAGCTCCTTCAAAATTACTTATAACTAAGGCATAATGTTGCAGTGATTCTGAACATATGCCTGTATTTTAATTCACTTCTTACATACACCACTATGTAAGATTCCCTCCCCCAGAGTAGCCCAAGCTGAAACATGTCAAAAGCACCTTTGCAGGCCCATTTTGTGGTTCTCTTAGTCAGCCATTTATATCCCCAAATCTCTTACATCACCACAGTTGAAACCTGTAGCACTGACTGCATCCCAGAGCTGCCTATACCTTGCATGCTCCTTGATCTGCAATACTGTCCTGCACGTAGAACCTTGCTTGTCTTCTAGCACTTTTCACCAGGGTAGAGAGATATAACCCAATACCAGGTGCAAGCTTTTGGGCAGTTCTAGCCAACTCTCCCTCGACGTCTGTATGTGTATTTCCAACCAATTTGCACCAAAGCAGCCAACTATTGCTTATAGGCAAGCAGAGGAGATTAAAAAGATAAGCAAGGTATTTCTTTGGTAGGTGTTGGCAGAGAGCAAAAGAGTAAGAGATGGTTTACATGGAAAATTTTCACAGCATCTCCCTGGAGATTCTCCTCAGGAATTCAGAAATCAAGATGAACCTTCATGGGACATATTTTAACTCCATCAAGAGCCAAAAAGGATCATGCTCAGGACACTTTCATTCCCCTAGCTCACACAGGTCTGACTGAAGAGTCTTTGGCCATCACCCAAAACACAAGTCCACTCAACCTTTATAGCACTTTCCTCTAAGAGCTGCACTGGGTGCTGGACACAGAGGACTTAGCCCTATGACACTCTGCAAAGCATAAGGTCAGAAACTTCAGTCACTTGAGGAATCTGGTCTCTAGGTCACACTCTGGCTTATTGTATCAGCCCAACACTGTGGAGATCCTCAGCTCTTTTTGCAGCAAATTAGTGGAAACAGCTGCTCGGTCATTTCCACACTTGTGACTCCTGTCCCCCCATGAGGTCCCAGATCAGCCACAGCTGTGAGGCCAACCAGCTGGCTCTTTGGCTTCCATGGAGGAGATAAAGCTCAGTCAGATTGCACAAAGGTTTCTAGTGACTGGCAAGAACCATGCAAAGAAATCCAACTTTTTTTT